>NW_015151540.1:100993-113812 GCF_000732505.1 Cyprinodon variegatus | reverse complement strand
GTGCGCCCTTGAAATTACACAATTGATCATTGTTACAAAAACCTTTTGGTCAACAAAAAACATTGGAAAATGTCAATATCTTCTCATCCAAACTTTAAAATGTTGGTGTCATATTCTTACTTCTTAAATATGTGTGCAACATACGACATCAATAAAACAGATTTAGATTTTTAAATAATAATAGAGTGCTATTAATTGTGTTGTTTTTTCCATCTTTTTTTAAAGGCTTAAATAAGTAGTAGTATGGGTTATATCTTTTGAGAGAAATATTGATGCTCTTCTGCACTGTACTGAGACAATTACAATGAATAAAAGCCACTCTGTGGGGGCATTTAAACTGCTCCCTACCTAGTTCCAGAAGCTGTCCTTTGGGCAGTAAGATTTATGTTGCTGTCCCTCCAAAGGACTGCTTTAACAAGAGTTCTTCAGTTCCAAGCTGGTGTATGTTTGTTGCTTTGTAACAAATAAATATAAATATAGCATGTGTAGGATTTTATGTTACAAAACCTTGAAATGTCTGACAGTGAACTCTCAATTACTCTAACTAACCATGTCCACACACTTTCCATTGGGTCATTTTAATCCCAGAACAGAAAACTGATGAATGATGATATTGTGCACTCCATGGAACTGACTAACAAACTTAGGTTGACAAAACTTTAAAAAGGGAAGAAAAATGAAGTTGAATAACATGTGTTAACAGATAAACAGTTTATTAAACTAATGTAGTTATTTAAGTAAATAAATTTCAAACCTACCATCTGTACATTTTGTGATCAGTTTTTACAATTTATATTGGGCTCATAAAAAAAAGTGCACCCTAAAGGCTGGTTTTTACTCAGCAACCAGGTTGTCTGCATGTTTGTCGCAATTAACACAGATATGCCCCCGCCCCTTACGCAGACACACTGACCTCTCCAAAATTGTAAGTGACCGCAGACAGTGCCACAGACAACAGGTCCCTGATTGGTCAAATCTACATTCGCTCTACACTGCGTATTTTCTTTTTAGTACATTACTGGATTTTTTTGTTTGTATGACCGCCACTGTGGAAAACGACTTGTGAAAATGGACCAGCTAAAAGAGCGAGGTGCAGAAGAAAGCTCGGAATCTTTTTCCACCTGGATTCCCACTCTTTTTCGCCCCCATGTCCCTCCATTGTTGCACAAAATTGCCCCTTGCGTTTTTCCACTTCCTCATCACCTCAGCTCTATCTAGACCCCCAGCTAGTCCATGATTGTGCCTCTTGCATTGTGGCGTACAATAACATAGCGCAGACCACGCTTCAAAATTGGGCATATATCAAAAGTATCTGCGTCGTACCAGCGACAAGCTAACTGCAACACCCTGCTGCGGGAGTATAACCAATCTTTAATGGTGCGTTCACACCGAAGGCAGTAAAGACAGTGATTTCCGCGAACCCAGCAGGTAGTCATTACACCCTGGACCACATCATCAAATAGGAGGAGCTTCAGCTGCGTGAAGCTGAAACCCCACCGACGTGAAAAAACTCAGAAAATAGAATGAATGTGATTTTGGGGTGCCTTGATGAAGTAGAGAAACAATGTGTGCGGTGTGGTTATTTTTGTCACTGCCAGAATGGTTAATAGTGGAAAATATAGGGATTCATCAATAAAGTCAATATTTAAACAAGATATCAATGTCGACACAAATGTTTGGTGCATCCCTAGCCCTTGGCAGTAACTTTGACTCACTACAATATTTTTGTATTGTCTTACTAGTTTGAGTTAGTAGAGTGTAACCCATCTGGGGTTACACTGATCATGTACAGTATACTGTAAAAGTGGAGAGATACAGTACACTGTCAAGCTCAGAATAGACGGAATGGGTATTCAAAGCATACAAACTGTTAGAAAGGTTTTATTGAAAACTGAATCAAAGTTAACGGCATCGGCGTCTAAGGCAGGAACCTCTGCTGGTCAAGACAGCAGGTTAGTTACCCCGTCTTTCTGGAAGTGGATGATAAAGAACTGGTGAGTCACTAACCTGGTCTTATAGTTCAGTCTGAATCAAGAGGGTGAGGATGGTTTCAGCCGGCCTGTTGTCAATGCGATGCAGCGGGCACCGCACAGAGAGTCTTAGACGTTGATGTATCAGTGGTCAAAAGACAGGCAGGAGCTCTGATTCAAAGGACAAATGTAGGCAGGATAATCCAGAGGTAGAAGCCAAAGCCGATGTTGGTGACATGCTCAGTTGTCCATGATCCACAAAGGTCCTGAGTGAGAATCCAGAAAGGAGTCTGGAAACAGCTCCAGGTTCTTTACACAGACAGGCAGAGATCTAGCAGGAGTAAGAAGACAGGTAAGGCAGGCGCAGAGGTCGAGAGGCGGATGTATCGGTGGTCAGACGACAGAGCCGATGAATGTAGGCAGGATAATCCAGAGGGTGAAGCCAAAGCCGACGTTGGTGACGTGCTCCGTTGTCAGAGTCAGAAGGTCAGAGATTCAGTGAGGTTCAGTGGGAAAATCCAGGACAGATTCAGGTCACAATTCCAGGTAAGGTATACAAACAGGCAGAGATAGGGCAGGACTCAAAAGACCAAAACAAATCGTAATCGGTGGCCCTTGGTGTTGTGTCTCTCTTTTTAAAAAATATTTTAGAAGTCATTGCATTTGTTATGGATTTTATTCTTAATACTTATTACTCCATCGTAGGTCCTCACAAACAGCTTTTTTCTCTGTTTCATTCATTGTTTACCTCCTACTTCTCCATTCCTTCTTCTACATTCTTTACTTGTGTGACTGGGCTTGTGTGCTACCCACTGTTCTGGCACAAGTATAACATCACCTATACAGCCTTGTTGTCCTAAACCGGTTTCATCTTTACAATACAAGTTTTCGCTCAGACCTTTTTAAATTCTTTGTGGATGTAGCCACAGTGTGAATGGCCCTCTGCCAAGGCTGACTGCAGGGTTTAAGAAGACAGAGGCAGACACACAAAAGGAACATAGGAGCACTAATTCTATAATATTTTATGTTATTAAGGTAATAGTCAACTGGCTCCATAGGCGGTTCTGTACAGGAAATGAACAATTAAGCAGATGAGCTCTAAGCCAGTTTTTAATGTCAAAATAAAAGATGTCAAGATGATAGGTGACTCTTTCAATATGTCAGTATGAACAGAGGCATTGCCAGAACATTGAAACTTTGGCAAAAATATAATATAGAGTAGATCTTTAGAATCAGACTTACTTTATCTTTTAACCAGTTTGGAGTTACGCTCCAGAAGGGTGAAATTTTTATTTTGATACAGCTTTTCCCCAAACCATTCCTTCTATAGCCCAATAATATCCTCAGTCCAGATTTGCCTTCCACCCCTAAATCATACACTGCCATGAAAGGTCCTTGTTTTTTTTATTTTTTTTTTATTTCTGACTTTATAAACTGTTTCCAAAATCTCTTGAGGGCAGTTGAAAGTCTTTTTCCATAGTCACTATTTTTGTTGTGCGCACACATAAGCTACACTGTCTACCCCAACACTATCAACTGTTTAAGGACTCTTAAAAGATACCAAAGCTCTAACGGTCTTCTTCTCTGGTCTAATGGCCACAACCCCTTTAGTGTTCACCAGTGGGTCTTTTGAGTGTATAAACTTCAGTACCCATTACTTCAGTCCATAATTCCTGAGAGGAGCATTTGCAATGGAGGTCCTGAACATGACCCTTTCAGATTTCATGTCCCCAACCTTCCTCAAAATGTAAGGTTTGAGTTAAAGATTCCTCCACCAGACATTCCCAGCTAATCTTCAACACACATCTGGGTTTGCTAGGTTTGTTCTCCCCTGCTACATGATCCAACTCACTGCTGGGTGGTAATCAGTTTACAGGCTTTAATGCTCACTTCATCCAGCAGTTCAAGACATATGATAGTGGCATATAAAATCACATACGATCTGGCCAACATAGCCTGGTATGAAGTGCAATTGTAAACAACCCTTGTCTACAACATAGTGTTTATCATGCATATTCAGTGCCTTACACAGTCTAAAATCAAAACAGTGCTCTTTTTTAACCTGGGCAAGCTATTCTTCCCAATAACAGGGAATGTTGTTGAAATCTCCTATGATCACCTGAGATGGTATATGTTTAAGGACATGATCTATAGAATCCTTGAAGGCCAGGGAATCTGCTCCATGGCTCTTTACCTGGGCAACTCTGGCATATGGGAGAATCCAGCACCACTGAAAGAGATGAGCTCTAGAGCTAAAGCTCTGCATTTTAGTATAAATTGCTATTTCTAGACGGTGTTATTAAACCTTATTGTACAGCTCTTGTTCCTTACCTGCTTGTGAGGTGATCCCATGTCTGTAAACCAGTAGTATACGTTTTCTGTTAGTTTTAAGTTACACAGTTACAGTTCAGATTTATGTAATTCTGTGTTTTCTCCGTCATTGGTTTAATTTCCATTTTGTGTCATTCTAGTTGTTTTCTGGTTGTATTTGAGCACTTTCTTGTTTGATCTCTGTTGCTCCTTTGTGCAAGTCCCTTTCCATTCATTGTTTCGCATATATAATCCTCCCCTGCAGTTAGTGCTTGCTGGATTCTCTTCATTGTTTTTATTAATTTCTATGTATGTTCCTCCCACGTGTCTCCTCGTTTTGATTTCTAAGTTCCTTGCCTGTTCAGTCTGGATTTATGCTTCTGTTCCCACCAACTTCATCATTAAACCTACAACAAACCATCTCTGCTTCTGTCTCTGCATTTGGATCCTCTACAACATCCACAAAACCTGACACTTATCTAGGCATATTTTGGTGAATGTTTAGAAATGATTAAGGCTACTTATTAATACTTTAACAGTACTGTTGTTTAAAATAACTTATAATGTATTTATAATTTATTGTTTACAATAACTTAAATAAAAAATAAAAGCAAACTGTTTTTAATAGTAAACAATAGTAGGTTCCAGAGCATGTGAGCGGAGCAGAGAAATATGTTGGATTGAGAGCAATTTTCAATTCAAAGGCCCGTGCAAGGGTTTCTCTCCGCACCAGTTTGCTCTGATGCGCTCAGAACATCAATTAAAAAGGTTGGAGCTGAGGATTGCATATTGTGTAATAGAAAGTGTGATAAAATGTCATAAAAACATACACTAACTATACTTAACAATACAGAGTGGGTTTACATAGAGTGATCGTTGTGGTAGGAGCCTGTTTTCGAAAATGGATCGCATGCATGTATTATACGCTATTATCTCATTTGCAATGGGATGTGAAGTGACCTTTTTTAATGTAATCTATTAAAATAAATTAATAATTAATAGGAAACACGTGGCAACATGAATGGAGCAAGGTGTTTGGTTCACAGCTGGGAAACGGTGTGATAATTCAACAGCCAGTTAAATAGATAATACACATGTATCGGTCACATTATAAAATACAAACACCATGTGTCCAAGGGCCTTGGCATAAAACATGAAAAATAAGAATTGAAAATTCGAGCAAGCATTGAGCGATTTCGCCGGAGCGGCGGCAACATTAAGGTGAGCGCTGAGCGGATTTTGAGCTGAGTGTCCTGGCGCAACTTTGAGCGGCGGAGCGAATGAAAGAAAATTCCTCTTGAGCGGGGAGCGGGAAGTGCGTGGTGCTACACTCCGTTAACATGCTCTGGTAGGTTCTAAAAATATAGCTCAATATGTTGCATTAAACTAGCAATTTAGGTTTAGCTGTTTAGCCTACATATGCCCATATGGAGAAGGGTAAGGGTTATTGTTTGTTACAAATTTTAAAATTTGTAACAAACCATAATATATTAGGTTCTGTTAATTTATAATTTTTTTATGTAGCTTCTTGTGGCTAAATTTGTTCATCTGCACAAGTTTTACACAACCCTTTCCATAAGCAGCAAAAGGTCGACTAAAGTGAAAAGTTTGATCTTTTCATGACAATTTAATGACAAAAAAGAACGTCAATGGGCCACAGTGATGTTGGTACCGACTCGTGAAGATGGAACAGCTAGAAGAGCGAGGTGCACAAGAACGCTGGGACCCTTTTTCCACCTGGATCCCCGCTCTTTTTCGCCCTCATGTCCCTTCATTGTCGCACAAACTTGCCCCTTGGCTTTTTCCATGTCCTCACCGCCTTGGCCGTATTTAGACCCAAAGTTAGTTTGCAAGTGTCCCTCTTGGGTTGCAGCGTGGAATAACATAGCGCAGACCATGCTTCAAAATTCTGCATAAAAAATATCTGCGTCATGCTCACTGCGACACACTGCTGCGGGAGTACAACCAGCCCGTGATTTGTCTTTTGCATACTTAAACAAACAGGATAAATAAAGGGCACTAGTGCCGAAAGAAGTCTTGGAAAAAAAATATTCTAAAATGACAACAAAAATAATACATAAATCTTTTTGTAACATGTGGATTTCCAACAACTAAATCCAAATGTGGCTTTGGGAATTAAGCTTTTATTTCTTTTTTTCATTGAAGTGTTGAAAAATAGATGGAATTGGGGACAGTGCAAGGTGTTGTATTCAATAAATGGGCTTTCATGTGATAAATTGAATGTTATTCATATATGAGTGCACACTGTTTTTTGGTTATTCTGGAGAGAAGTTGCTTCTTTCTGCCCAGGGACGATTTTCCTTTTAACCGAGAAGCGGTTTAAGGGCGGTTTTGGAAGGTGAGTGAGTGTCTGCATGTGTGTGCGGGAGGGTGGGGGCCCAAGTTGATGGTGGGGGACTCTCTACAGACCTTGATACAATTACTAAGCTTTCCTGTCTCCTTCCGCACCAGTTCTGGACACGCATTCGCTTTACCACTGGGAATAAAAAGGCCCAGCTATCTAGCAGAAGATTTGGTCAGTCAGGCATCAAATGCAGGGCCCTCTTCTCACACTCTGCACTGGGGGTGGGTACGCCAGGGGACCTGCATTGTGCATTTTCACACACTTCTCTCGGAGGAGCTTTAGGAATCAGTAGCCTTAGGAAGGAGAGTGTGCAAAGAGAGAGACACAAATGCAAGGAGAGAGACAGGGAGAGCAGTCATAAGAGATGGAGCAATCTTGATGGAGAAAAAGAAGTAATATAGGTCCGGAGGCTAGACAAAAAGCACGAAGGCTATAGGTAATGTTGACCCTACAAGGGGTGTGTGGCAGTAATGCCCACAAGCAATAGGGCTTAGGGTCAAGATGGAAGTGAAGAATATTTTTTTTTTCAAAGTTTTTGGGCACCTTACTGGTTCAAAGACTAATGTCACAAAAGCATTATAAAAAAACACCAAAAAAAGACGTGTTTGAAAGATGTAAGCCCCCAAAGCAAGACATCTCACCATTTCAAAAGCCTCTTTTATTTGACTCATCTATCACCACCCAGCAAATGTGATAGTTTTTTTCTGATCAGCTCAAACTTCTTTCAAGACACAGGGCAAAAGGCCAGCACATATTATTTGTTGGTGAGCACTGGAGCAAAAATAAAACAGCATAACCCTCCCATTGTACTTTCATTTTAAATTGTCATTTGACTGATAGGTCCAGGTCAATTTTTACTATATAACCATAACACTTAAAAAAATAAAGCAATCTAAGTAAAATATTTTTAGAATAACAAAAATAACATCTGTTTATTTAAATTAAACATTTAAATAATTTAGTATGTTTTAAAAAGCTGGGGAGACCCATGCTACAATTACTGTTCTTTTTTATCATGTTGGGTAAAACACTTGTTGAGAGAATTGTATTAGCTAATTAAAGAAGCTAGTGATAATAGAACCGTGTGACTTCTTCACAAGTGGGGGTGGTAGGTACAGCTAAGATACAATATATCTGGTTATTTAAGACAAGGTGTTGGTCTGTGCCTAGGTGTGGATAAACAGCAAAAAATTCATTAATGTAAAAAAAGAGATACCATAATCAAAATAACTAAGACATGAATGTCAATTTGTTTCCTGCTACAACTAATACATTTTTGATAACGCTCCTTTAATACTATGTACTTTTAGAAATTCCACTTATATATATTAATGTATCAAATGACTTGAAAGACTCCAAAAAGATTTAACAACAATCATGCAGTTAAAAATAGATTTTTTTATTGTTTTATTTTCGATGATCGTTTTTACTGAATAATTTTTTAAAACAGGGAGCTCATAATGTAGTCTGAGTCCTTATATCATATCAAAATTCTATATAAATATTTGAAAAGCTGAAGATCCTAAGCAGGGTTGATTCAGTGAAGAAAACCCATATGATTTTTCAATAAATTCTCATCTAAAATGCTCAGATCTATTGTTTTTTGTTACTCAATATGGAGTTGAAACTAATAATTCCTTGCATTGATAGTGGCCATGGGTGCGTATCTCCAGCAGTCATTGTGTGAATAACAGAATACAACCTGAACATGTTGCCAGTCCCATACAGCACAAACATCCACGATTAACTTATGAGGTTTTTTACTTAGAAAAGAAGTATTCTCCTAACACTTATGTGTTCTGGATTGTGGGAGGATTACAGAGAGAATATGTTAACCTCATGAAGAAAAACCCTAGGTTGAGATTTAAAACCATAAATTTCTTGCCACCAGCCAATAGAGAAAGAATAGAATAGAATCCCTTTACTGTCCTGCAATAGAAAATTTGGGGTGTTACAGCAGCAAAAGGTTATACAGTAGCAGAAGTAGTGCATTAATCAGTAGGAGGTTCTGATGGCAACAATCCATGAAGTCCTGGCTCTACTGTCTATACTGTACTCTGTTTTGTCCCCTCCTGTGATGAGGCTAACTATGGCAGAATCGTCAGAGAACTTCTAGAGGTGGCAGCATGGGGAGTTGATGAAGAAATCATAGTAGAGGATGAAAACGAACAGTGCCAGCACTGTTCCCTGTGGGACCCCTGTACTGCAAACCAACCAATTTGAGACACAGCCCTGTGCCCTCATATGCTGTGGGCAACCGGTGAGGTAGTCCAGAATCTACTTGGAGATGTGCTGGTCCACTCCTGACAGCTCCAGCTTGTCCCTTATGAGTCCTGGCTGGATGGTGTTGAAAGCACTGGTGAAATCAAAGAACATGATCCTCACAGTGGTTCCAGGTTTCTCTAGGTGAGTCAGAGCTTGGTGCAGGAGGAAGATGATGGCAGTATCGGCCCCAATCCCACTGCAGTGGATACAATGAATTCTTCACTAGAGGGCGTAGATTGTATAAGACCAACGGTTTGAGAGTCTTCATCAGGTGTGAAGTCAGCTTTACAGCCTGTAGGTGCTGTGATACTTTGAATGTTTTGCCTATGGCAATGGTATCACACAAGAGGTATTCCACCATTGTGGTACTTCTCCCAGCATCAGGCTGAAGTTAACCATGTGCACAAGATATCTCACAGTTCATCTGCACAACATCTCAGAAACCTGGACTGATGCTATTTGGACCCACAGCCTTTCTCGCCTTGACCTTTTACAGCTCTTTCCTCAACTGTCCAGGGATAAAAGTCAGATACCGATTGCCCATTGATAAAAAAAAAAAAAGGAGCAAAGGAGCGCTCTCAAACTAATGTTATTAGCCAAACAGAAGAAGAAGGGGGCAGGTCTTAGGAAAGCGTGTACCTCCTCCTCTCATTTCTTGCTCAAGTCGCCAGAGAGATTGTGGTACAGTGCTACACGAAAGTTCTACACGAATAGTCACCTTGCACGATTTACGGCTCCATTCATTGGAGAGATGTGTTAAAAGTCAAAAAATAAATAAATGAAAATTTGTGTTTGGAGAGAATGATGATAGGGAGAAGGGAATTGCATGGAGTGGGCACAATGCAGTTCATGAACTCCGGCACGCTGTGCTCCAGGAAGCTTATTTACGCATCCAGCAGCAAAAAGGTGCTACGCAAACATCAATCAGACCCTGGTCATCAAGGTGCTGTTCGTGCGATCGAGCACACCACACATTTGCAGGGATCTACGGCAACAGCTGATGTACCAGTGTCAATAAAACCCAAGATAAATGAGAATACAAAAAATATGTTCACAGACTCTAAAATACAGTTTTGTGAGCTGCGTACAGTGAGATAAGATGTAATATTTTTATAGTTGACTCTGTAGCAGAGTTTAAATATCGGTGAAACATATCTTTCAGATTAATTTGGCAATTCTAAAACCAATTTAATCAAACTACCTGTGGTTTACTCCTTTTTAATTTGAAACCAACAATGGAAAAAAAGGGGAAACTCCTTGGCGAAGGGGAAACCTTCGCCAAGGAGGTTATATTTTGTCTGTCTGTCTGTGTACAGGATAACATAAAAAGTTGTACAGAATATAGGAAATATTTTTCCATATATTAGGTGTCCCTAATGCCAAGGAGCAATCCATTGTAATCAAGTGATGCTCCAGATCATAATCTAGATACAGGAATTGTTTGAAAGATTCTGTAACAATGTGAGATAGGTATATTTCATGGAAAAACCTTTTTCCCCTAAAGCAGAGGGTGGCAGCAGTGACTACTGACAGCCTCAGCATCGTACTCAAAAAGTGCGGAGGTATTTTACTGAAGACAAAAACACAAGAAAAGGGAATGTTGTTGGTTTGTTAATAGGATCAATTGAAAACTTATGAACAGATTTTATGGACATTTATTTTTACCAGAGGTGTGCCTAATGACAAGGAACAGTTCATTAAATGTTGGAATGATCAAGATCTTTTGCCCCATATTGTTACTCACAATATGGGGAAAAATGTGCTGCTTGGCGGAGGTCTGCGCTCCTTTTTAAATTTTTCAACCAGCAAATAAAACTTTTTTTGGCAAGCTTTGAATGTTTTCCAGACTCAATTGAAGAATTGATGGAAGTGTTAAAGCACATGCTAAAATATTGAGTTAAATAATATGAAGGCTAGGAAATTGTCTTCATGCAATCCTTGATGTTACTAATTTAGTCATTTTTTGGGAGATGCAATTATAAATATTTGTTTTTTTTTTTAAGAAAAAAACCCAACACTGAAAGTTAGCCCTGCTACTGTATTTGTTTTCTCCTCATTTAATGTTGTAGGGAAATGACAAATTAAAATAGGAACTGGTCCTAATTTCTCTATATTATTTTAAGAAAGAATATTTTAAAAAGATGTTTTTGTGATTGTTAGTTTTAATTGAAAAAAAATAATGAATGAATTAATTAGACAAATAATGGTCCCCTGTGTGTCCATTTGTGCTCCTGAAGGACTGGATCTATTGTATCTAGGGTCTACCCCTCTTTCAAACAGGAACAGATGGAATAGGTTCCACCAACCCTAACACCTCAAGCAGTAAATGTAGGTATAGAACAAGATTTCCCATACTAGGATCATGCAGTTTTTTTTTACTGCCTTTAAAGTTTCATAGATCCATTGAAATAAAAATAATCGTACATTATGCAGGTTCAAAGCAAACATCCACATCATTAAATGTAATCTACAGTTAAATAAGAGACCACACTTCAAAACACTGCTAAAGTATGAATATTATTACTGTTGTGAAATTCTGTAAAAACAGGAGGGAGCCTTTCTAACCATCTATATTGCAGTGGCAAGGCTCAGGTAATGTCTCAGAATAATGCATGATAAAGCAAACACAGGCATCCCTTTGAAAATATTCAAATGTGAGCAGTGGAGTGGAAAATAAAGAAACTAGTATGGATGGAATGACTTCCCTCTCCCACCTACTCCTTTATTATTTCCATATCACCTCTCATTTTCTTCTTAATTTTTTAAAGTGACCCTGGCAGAGAAAAAAAAACAACAAAAAACAAATAACAGAGTATTTTATAGCTATTATATTATTTTAATGCTTACACCAAATTTTCCCTAAAGTTTTAAGGTGATTACCTTTAAAAAACAAAGTTAAACCAAATTCTTCTTAATGGAGCACATTTTGTCTTAGCGGGACCCTTTATGTTATGATAAACATATCATCTTAAAAATTTGTAATACCGTAAGTTTGTTTCAGTGGCTAATTCTTATCAGGGGTTTGGTCAAGAAAAAAATGTGTAATGCCTAGTCAATCACGGCTGTAGTTGAGGGATATTAATTTGTGGGAGTTTTTAGATCATCTCTCAATTTTGTTTTGAAACATATTTGAGGTATTTTGCTTTTTGCTTTTCTTGTTTTAATTAATTTGGAACAGCAACAGTTATAAAGAACAAAATGCTTGATGTTAACCACAGCACCTGTTCTACAGCAATGTCATTATTCCCACTGATTTAAATGACTCCATTCCAACTTAAATGACACTAATTAGTTATTTTGTTTTTTCCCCCCAAACTTTCATTTAGAAATCTTCTTTTAGTATGACTACTGCACAGAGCCCTTAATAATTTTTTATAGTGTTAATACACTCTATGCTACTGAAAGAGAGATCTGTACTTAGTCACTCAATCATAAATAGAAGTACACTGTCTCTCAAAATACTTATTGGTGATTATTTGCTATTTCCAAATTAATATAACCATAAAGTAACGAATAAGTTACAAAGTAGTTTATTACCAATAATCAATTAGAAAAACAGTGCAGCAATGTACAGATATATTTACACTATGGAATGTACAATAGTACTACTCACCATCCCAAATGTTGTTTAAATATGAACTATTAGATAGGATGATTCAAGTAAATACATTCCTATCCCTCATTTATTTATTTTTTTCCAGTAGCAGGTAGCTTTGTTACAGAAAACAGCCTTTACTGCAGGATTCTGATTTAAACCCTGTGGACCAAAACAGAAAGCAACACCAATCCATATAGTCACAATGGAATACAGTCCAAAGGTGGGGGAGCTTTTAAAACAATATTTATATAGGTAATAGCTTATTTTAATCTGCAAAAAATCAAAATGTATTATGTTGAAGCATACATTGA
>NW_015151540.1:92009-99808 GCF_000732505.1 Cyprinodon variegatus | reverse complement strand
ACATATATATATATATATGTGTGTGTGTATATATATAGAGTGAGAGAAATATGTACTGTATTCGTGTATACTTGTATAAATGTGTTTTGTGTATATAGTAATTCAAAAACATAAACATATATGAGTGGCTGTGCTTTGCAACATACATAAATATTCAAATGCACTGAACCATTTGTTTGTTTTACATAAATTAACAAAACTGTTAAAATCTGTATATTCAGCGACTTAAAGATGATTAAAATTGATTCTCTGCCTGCTCAACACATAACACTGAGCGGATACGGCGCCACCAAATCTCGTCAGCGCCCTTAGGTGAAAGCGGGTGATGCAGGGTCTACTCTTATATCTACGTCTATCAGGGTAAGCATGGCTAACTTTAATTGTGCAATGTCACCAGTCGTAAACGGCGCACAGGTAGATTAGATCTTGGATCATTGCACACTGTTAGATAATTAGATGTAGAACATTGATTTAAAAAGTGCTTTGTGGCCACCAAAATTCTTCTGTGTGATTTATTGGGTGCATGTTCTCCCTGAGCATGTGTGGGTTCTCTCCAGGTACTCCGGCTTCCTCTCACAGTCCAAAAACATGACTGTTTGGTTAATTGGCTTCTCCAAATTCTACGTAGATGTGTGTGTGTGCATGAATGGTTGTTTGTCCTGTTTGTCTCTGTGCTGCCTTGCGATGGACTGGCAACCTGTCCAAGGTGTACCCCACCTCTAGCCCGTAGTCAGCTGGGTATAGGCACCAGCACCCCTCGCGACCCCACTTAGGATTAAGTGTGTAAGAAAATGGATGGATGGATTTATTGGGTAACATTTTTGTGTAAAAGTAATAAGCACAATTTGGTATAATCTGGTACATTTAAAGAGGTTTAGAGATGCTGGTGACACCAGAAGTTAAAAGTTCCATTGCTCTGAAAGGATTATACCTAGACGTTTGAAAATCTCTGCAGTTGTGGTTAACATGATGCAGAATGAATGTAATACAATGTCACATGCCTATTGTCAAGCATGTCTTTGTTACTGCAATTCAAAAAATACCTATTATTTTCAATGAGAAAAAAAACAAAACAATTATGAGTCATGTTTTAACTGCTGCATTTCAAGGTGTATTTTAGTCACAGAATATGTTAGCTTTCAAATGATGTATCACACATGTAATGTGGGCTTACAGTTCCTTCGTTATTTGCTTTTCCATTTGGGTATGCAAAAAGGTGATTATCACCTAACATTAAGATGAGAAACCCTTGTCACTAAATTTCCTGTTTCCAGAATTCCATAAGTGACACAGTTTTTACTGCTACCTGTTTCAACTCTTTAAAAAATCTCCAGTCAGGAACTTTTAGCTGTCAGATTATAACAAACTTGATAGAAAATATTAGCAGAGTAATAATTTGAATTGAAGCCCTAGTATTTTGTCACCGTCGGCTGTGGGTGCATCTACCGCAGTACACAAAAGTCGAATTTTAACCAGCTTTACTGTAAGCTTCATGGATATTTGTGTAGGTATTGTAGAGTGTTGCTTTACTTGAAAAGCTGTAATTGCATAGATCAGAATACAACACCGTGCTACAGTGGGTAGCATTGCTGCCTTGCTGCAAGAAGGTTCTTGGTTCGATTCCTGTCCCAGGGTCTTTCTGGATTTAATTGCATAACACCCCTCGCCTGATAACTGCTATAACACACTAACCCTGCTCCACCCGTCTTTAAAAATAGAACTATTTAGTGTTTGTTTGCTTGTTTATTGTTTGTTTTTTTATAAAATGAGACATTTCAATAGAATAAAATAAAGTAAAAGGAAGAAATATGTAATTATCCTTTACATTTTTTTAACATCAAATTGAAAACAGTAGATCAGAAAAAGCAGTTAGCCTGTTAGAGATACCAACCCATTCTAAACTATTCAGAGAGGACGATCGTAATAGAAGTAGAGTGGAAATACTGGATGTCCTGTTGAAAAAGCATGTCATGCCCACAGCTGCCAGTTACTTTTGCATTATCTGCTTGCTTTTTATGCAGAACTGCAAAAATAAGAGGCACAAAAAGCAGATGCATGTTAAGTAGGTATTAATATTGTATAGTTCTAATATGTCCAGGTTGCAGAAATATTCAAATGCATCCATTTTCTCTTGTTCTGCTTTAGAGTGATTGAAGGAACTTGTGATTGGGTTTCCACATAGCACTCCCATCTGCACATGCTAGACTTTATCTGCCTTGATATTAACATGGCTCTTTCATTTAAAACTAAGCCCATTTTCAGGTGTATGGGTAAAATATGATGCAGAATGAGACAATAAAGCACATTTGTGTTTTAGCAGTTGAATTATAAATAAATGATTATGAGTGCCCTACCTAGGCAGCATTCTTTTCAGGAAGATAATCATTGCCTCCACCACACTTATGTCCCTTAACGCACCTATGCTCAATGTTCTAGTTCTATTAGGTTGATGAATACTGAAAGAAGATCATGACTTTATAATATCTATGTGCATCATAAGAAAAAGTGAATGGAACATTTCTGAAAAAGGTGAAACAAAGCCATTTCAAACACTGTTATTGTTTTCAAGGATGGATAAAAAGGGGAAACAGGTTGAACAGGTCTTGTTGTTTTAAACCTTTTATTTCATTTAAAACCATATTCTATTTATGCTATAGATTGATCTGGTGTGGTATGTTATTTTGCAGTGAGACAATGAGAAATTAGCTGGTTATGAAAATTCAAGATTCAATATTTCTCTTGCACATCTAAAAAAAAATCTTATTATATTTCGAATTTATTTTAATTTTGTAATTATATTTTTTATTTATTTTCTTAATAAAGGTCATTGGGTGGGTGGGGCGGTGCCCTAGCGACCTCTATTGACTAGTCATAGACTACTGAAAACCCTTAACCATCTCTAAATCCACCTGGTCGCCGGCGACTCTTTTTAAAGAGTTTACAACTAACAACTCAGGAAATATTAAAATCTTAACATTTTTATGAATGTACTGTAGACATGTTAGACATTATTAGAAAACTAAGATTCTCTTCAGTACACCCACCAAGTTCATTTAATGGACACAGCTAGTGCCAAGGCATAATTAACACAGATATAGCAGCATGTCAAAATGTAAACATGTCAAAGCAGCCACAAAACCATACTTTTGAAGGCGTCCAGAAGCTGTATTATAAATTCAATCTTCAATTGTTTGCACTGCATTCGTCCATAAGGGTCCACAGATCAAAGGTAATCCAGAATATTCATAATAAGAACATTCCATGAGGAGGAAATTGCCATAATGTCTGTTTTTTTTATATAAGAAAAGTTAGCTAGTCATAGCTAATGCTTATCAACTTGCTAATAAGACTTTATTAGCAAGACTTTTTTTTGTTTTTGTTTTTTTTTTACATTGTCTTCCTACCTACAAGACAAAAGTGTCCACATCTTTGTATGACTCGGTTTGATTGAGGGAAGAGGAAGTCTCTCTGACTCCTTGCTCCTTGCCTATTAGTCAGTGACGCACCAAGTAGTTATTCCCTAAATAAACGGTTTTATTAGATTTAGTTATTTTTTTAATATATATAAAAAAATTATTTTATATTTGCTTATAAAAACTCAATGAATTAATTCTTTAGCCAAAAGGGCAATACACACACAAACACATACAAAATGCTTCAGTGTTATTCTATGAGTCAAATGCCACAATTGGCACAGTTTGCCACAATCTGGCACATTTGGAGTAGCTGGTGACACCAACAGTTCAAATCCCCACAGCTCTGGCATTGTTATAGCTAGAGGTCTGAAATGTGCTGCCGTTGTGGTTCATATGATGTAGAACAAATGTAATACAATGAGTCATGCCTATTCTCAAGCATGTTCTCTATTACTGCTGATAAAAAATACTTATTTTCTAGAAGAAAAAAACAACTTTAAGTCATGTTTGAACTGAAGCAGTTTAGGCTGTGTTTTAGTCAAACTATTTTCATTTATATTTTCAAAAACTAGATGGTGGTAGCTTTAAAAGATGTATCACACATGTAATTTAAGCTTACAGTTTCCAACTTATTTGCTTTTCCATTTGGGTATCCAAAATAGACCAGGATTACCAAAAATTAGGTGGCTGTTATAGAATCTGTGGTGAGGTTTTTAATCTAGATCAACACACTTTCAGAAGTGCATGTTCTTCTTGAAGGAACTTTAAGATGCCTGTATGATCTGGAGAACTGTACAGTGCCTTGAGATGACATGTGTTGTGAATTGGCACTATATAAACTGAATTGAACTGAATTTGAATTTGATATAGATTTAGATTATGTTTTCTAGACTTCCACATCATCCTCTGATAACCACAAAATTCTCTCTGATTAACACACTATTATCCCAGTAATGGCCCAGTAATCTAAGGCCATATCTTCAGGTCATACTCTTAATCTTTAACAGGTAAAGGGACCCCTATGAAAATATTACATTCTCTTAGAATCGAAAGTTGATATTACCACACTCTTTCATATATTTTCACATTTCTAAACGGTCATTTGTATACATGTAAAAATGAACGTCTGGGAGTTGTTAACATGGCATTACAGAATGAAATAAGATGAATAAAATGTTTTTTTTTTTTTTTTCATTTTTACACTTAGTATTATAGGGCTAGTTTAAAATCACAGTTTATGAGACTAAATTGTATGTTTAACAACCTCATTGGCTTATATCCTTGTATATTAACAACTATATATAAAATATCACATTTCACCTTTTTATTTTTCTAAAAACAAACCCCTCTTAACCTTTTTGATAATTTGTCTGGTAAAAAATTTATTGAAAACCTGCTGAATGCACATGGCTGCACCACTAGCGGTCACAGGTGTTGAAGCAGTCAAGGAAATCAGGCCTTGGTCTTGGGTTTGTTGTGACAGAAAGAGAAGCCTCTAACATGTGAGTAGGTGTGTGATAATGTGTGTGGGGTGTGAGTGTGTGCTTCACTATGGTCAGAATAGTCACCATGTTTATCATTATAGTCCACTCACCGTGACATGTGCAAACACACTGTCTGACAAAACAACTGACCAATATGTTGAGGGTATTCTCCAAAAAACAGATAAAAAAACAAAGTTTCATATCTTACATCTTTTACAAATCAGAAACATGGACATAAAGTGACATGACAATTTCTTATAATTATAAGCTTTTAACAATAACAAATTTTGTCTTTTAAATAGAATTCCCTGGATATAATTTAAAGAAACTAGTTGCATAATTCTTTTAACACTTTAATGTATGATTTTTTAGGAGATGGGCTTTCATGCTCATTCAAATCACAGCTTCCCCACAAAAGAGCAGCAGACCAACACAACTGTTACAAGACTTTTGATTATTTTCCATAAAATCTTAGATTGTGTAAAAGGTACACATACACTCTAAGTTAAGAAACATGACAAGCGAACAAGAAGCCAACATCTAGATTTACAAGACACATTGGGTACCTATAGTTTGGGGGCTGAAGAGTCCACTTACAGAGCTTCAGTGTTTGAGTCCCTGGTCAGTTGCTAAGGGAACACCTGCAGATAGCTGGTTAACTAAGTGCAGCGAAGATGCTCCGATGTGGCGATCAATTATGGATGAGCTGAGAGAACTTTGACATGTTAAACCTCTTAGAGAGGCTGAAGAAGAGTAACACCAAGAGAGTTGGGAGCCACAGCAGACTAAGGAAGAAAAGGTTTAGCAGATTCCTATGAAGCACATTATTATGAAAAGATTCATAACCTAAAATTTCCCCATCAAGGATTATACATGATGCATGACAGATAATTGAAGTGCTTATAATTTCAGGAAGTAATGTTTAATGAACTGAAAGTTTAGTTTACATGTCATGCCAAATAATGAGTATTAAACAGCTGGTAATAAAACATTTAATCTAAATGTGTCCCTTGAGACATTTAACCTGAGAGGCTACACAATTCTTATAAATGATAATATAACCTTATATAAGTATTCTTATACCTAAACAAAAAATCACTACTTTTAAAGCAAGCTTTAAAATTTTAACTTGACTAATTAAACATAATGCTCAAAGCTTATTTATTAAATATAAAGTTAAATAATCAGATTTGTTGGCAAGGACCAAGATCAAAGGGAACATCTACCGGTACTATCTTAAAACATCTCCATCCTCAGTCTTATCAAAGTGGATGACTGAAAGATTACCTTACGAACCTTTAACCATTTTTGCTTGTCATTTTCTATTTTAAGAATGTTCCTAGAAGTTATTTTGTCTCCTAACCGAAACATGCATGACAAATTAACTTGCTAAATAATCTGCAGTTATTACACTGTCAATATATACTTTACCATAACTGCCTATTTTTGCAAAATTTTTCCACTAGTTTACTTTTATATTTGACCAGTAATTGCTTACAATATATATTCTTAGAGTAATCTGTTTTTCTTTTTTTGCCTGTTTGTTTTTTTTTTTCTTTTAATTATTGCTGTCTAACTGCCTTTGACCACCATTTACTGAGTAAAGAAAAGCCTTGTTGAGTGTAAAATGACCAACTAAAGAAAAAAAAAAGACTTAGTGTATTAGTGTGTTAACGGCTTAATAGGTGGCCTACATTCTCCTAATGGCCTGAAAACTGTATGTCTGCATTTCGTCTACTCCTTACCAAGGTGGATTAGTATTGTAGGAGCTGCGTTTGCTCAATAAAAAGAAGACCCCCAGATGCCAGTAGGTCAGCTATAATAATAATAGTAATAGTAATAGTACTATCTAGACTGTCATCTCCATGCCAAGACCATACAGGTTCAACTTGACTTTACTGCTGTAGCACAGATGGCATGCTTTGTGTTTGACTTCATGGTCTGCTAATACTTCCTCTGTAATAGCAGCCCAGCTTAAATGAAAATGACACATTGCAAATTCAACATTTCCTAAGGATTCTGAGTTAAGAAGAAGAAAATTGTTTTTTCTTTTACATGACAATCTTTTTGATTATCCCATTAATACTTTCCAGGCATGATAATGTTAAGTTTAGTATTTTAAAGACAAGCACATTAATGTATGTGGATAACTGGTACAGATGCAAATATGGCAAAGTCAGCCAGGCTGCTTTTCATCCATTTTCCTTTTTCGTTCAGTTATTTGCTATATATTCAAACAAAAACTAAAATTGATATTTAAAAGTTATGGATCTAATTTAAGCATATGCACAAATTCATTCAGGTACAGAAAGCCCTGAGTCAATCCCAGATTTGACCATACAGTCAGTTGCTGACCCTCCAAGATATAATTTTTATTAAATATATAAGGTAATTTTATGTATATATATATATATATATATATATATATATATATATATATATATATGATCTTGGTGCTGATGTCTTGTCTGATTACTTTGCTCCTCCCACTTCTCATTACCACTCATCTGATCCACCTGCTTCAGCCTCTATTTAACCAGATTATTCCAGCCTGTGGTTAGAGTTCTCTAGGGAACCTGTATTTTCTGTTTGAAAAATACGTATTGACAGAATCAACCACCTTTTCGATTTTAAAACCCTGTTTTTCCTAAATTAGGAATGAATAAAGATATGAGCACATCAACACATTTGTTTTATGGTTTTTATCCATTATTAAAGGTTTTTCAATTCAACTTTCAGATTGGCTGAGGGTTGTAATTATTCCAGTTTGTTTAGAAACCCTTAGATTTCATGCAATCCTTTGATAAAATACTAATTTAGACGTGTGAACAGTACATGAACATTAATAAAAGCATAATACCTTTAGTTTATATGGCAAAAAATAAAACATTTATAAAGC
>NW_015151540.1:88687-90854 GCF_000732505.1 Cyprinodon variegatus | reverse complement strand
TGATAGAATTATGACGGTTAGAGATTGTCTTTCAGAGCTTAAACATTTGCTGCTAACACAAACACATCATGGTCTAACCTGTTTTACGAAAGATTTGTTTAATTTTTCAGACTTGGAATTACTTATCTTGGCTTTGAAGCTTGTCAATGGGGGCTAGTTAGAGAATTTGTTTAGCACTGTGGATGCTGACATTAGCTTGCAATTAATCATCTGTGCTGCCACATCATGAGTTGCTTTGGGATGTTAAACTCAAATAACCCTGAGTGGACAAACGCTCAATCCAAAAACTTTAACTTGTCGCTCCTACCTCATGTTCCCTCTATTTTTTGTGGGGTCAACAGTAAGAACACTCTACAGGGTATGAAATAAGCTCCAGATTATTTTGCTATATAAGGGAACCTGTGGTCATAGGGACGTCAATGCCCAACGGACACACATGAGTGACGCTTGTCAGATGGGGACTACTGCCTTCTGGAAAAGGAATACAAGAAAACAAAATTACACAAATGTAGCGAACAGATGAAGCTCTCAATAATAAAATCCAAAACATACCACGGGGAGGACATTTTTATGTGTCACACACAGAACCTGTCACGAAATAATGTGCTTTTTGTTAAAAATCTTAAGGTTGGCTGTGCTTATAAGGTCTGTAACGCAAAGTAATGTAGGTAACCGTATAATTCCCAGCAGCAGCAGCCAGAGTTGTCAGGAGATTTCTATGCTAAATGAATTGATACTAGTAAGCATACAGATTCCTCTTCCGAGCTACTCATAACTTTAAGCACTATTTGGATAACACTTATTATGGTGACTGTGGAAGCACCTTAATGGTGGCCTAACTGTTCTCACCCTTTTAAACGCTTGAACACAACGGTTGTATCCCACTTCTTAATCTCGGATGGGATTTTTTTCCATTTCACACTGACTGTATATAGAGCGGCTCTGACAGTTTATAGGGGTACTAGGGGATGCAGTGAGAGGTGATTCTCAGAGAGAGATCTGTAGGCCTAAAGTTTGCCAAATTTTCTGAGTTTTTTTTTTTTTTCTTTTTCGTAAAGAGAGGAGAGAAATCATCTGCTCTTACCTGCACTATCTATCCCTTGTTTTGTTTTTTATGACGCACAAAGAGGATCACTATTTTACTATATGCGTTTTCTGTCCTCCTGAATTCTATTTAAGTTTTTTGTTTTGTTTTTCAAAGAGAGATGTAAGCTCTACTGACCCATATTGTTTTTACGAGGCTCAAAGAGGATTATCCCGAACTCCTATAATGGAAAAAGTATTCAATGTTTCATTGATTGTTTTTTGGCATGAGTCTGTCTCGTTTGCCATATACACACTGCATGACTCCAAATCTGAGTGTTTTCCCTTATTATTATTAACAGATTTTATTTTGTATGTGTTTTATTTTGTAACTGCATCTCTCTTCCTCTCAGACCTATTAAATTGCTGATGAATTGCTGTGTTGTCCGACTAAAACAGACCTGGGGGTCTATCTAAATCAAAGCTACGCAAGCCCTCTTGCAGAAAATCGTGTCGGATGTGGTCATCCCCATTGACTTCCAACAGACGCAAAATTGGATTCTATGTGTTCAGGGCTCTAGGTGTTTGGATTGAGCCCAACAGTTGAAAAATTGCTTATGCGTTAGATTTAAGAGTGTACCGGCAACAGAGTTTATAAAGGATCCAACTGGGGACTTATGTATGTATAAAAAAAGATCAAATTAAATTAATTGTATATATGCTTTAAAATCTTAAATGATCTTACATAAATGAATAGGAACGTGTTAAAGTTCCAGCCTTAGTTGTTTTCTTTTTGTTTGTTTTTAAAAAGACAGCCAGCTGCCACACACAAAAAAAAAACAGACAAATAAGGAAGTGCCAAATATTATACTAAGAAAAAAATACATAAAACAACAGTGGAATGAGGAGGTTTAGTGACAGGATACCATGGGCCATCTCTTAGACAGTGGTTGTGGGTTGCTGAAATAAATACAGGAAATGGTGCAACGATTTATATATGTTATTTATAAATAACAAATTGTATCTTATTTCTAAAGTATATTCAAGACATGTTATTGTTAAACCAATTTTGCATGTGAAGGCAAATCTTTCCACGGCTTCGCTGCTCATAAAGTCAGAATTTCATCACTGTAAGGTTGAGGTG
>NW_015151540.1:84748-88417 GCF_000732505.1 Cyprinodon variegatus | reverse complement strand
AATATTTCCCTTCTGTCTTTGGCAAGTCTTAGGATCCCTGAAAATAGGTGGGAAGCACAGTTTGGGAGATGGGTGTCTAGGTTACACTCCTTACTGACCAAATGACAGGGAACATGACTATAGATGGAAGGTTTTACTCTTCTTTTCAAGTTCTAATGCAAACACAAAATGAGATTACCCCTCTAATCCAAACTCAGGTAAAGCTCAGCAATGAGAAAATTGATTGGACAGATGACGAAACATAATGAAACAAAACATTTACATTTTCTAAAAATTTGCTTTTAATCTTAATAACACTTGAAATTTGCAATAGGCCTACTGATTTATTTATTTTTTTTAAATCTTACATTTTTTTGAACATGTTCAAGGTTGTTAATATTTTTGAAGTTTGCAATTGTGTAATTAACGGCTTTTCAAAATAATCTATTTTATGTTTGGGAATGCTATGCTTGATCTAGTGCCTACACACGGGGACATTTTCAGTAGTTGTCTCAGCTTTTCTACCAAGTGCCTAAAAATTGGTGAAGGTTTCCATTCAGCTTATGCAAACACCATTAGGGCTTAAGGGACACAAGTAAAGTAAAATCATTGTGTTTGAGAAAACAAATAAAAAAAAAACGTACTCAGGAAAGATTGGTGGAGATCAATATTCCATTTGGACTTCAAGACTACAAGACAGTATATAGGTTAATGTTGTGCTGGATAAGCATTCTGTGTGAATGTGTGAGAGTTGTTTCAACAACTACAAAAGAAGAAACACGGAATCTATTGAAAAGCCTGGGAGCTGCTCGGGGCTTCATGTCACAGAGCAAGTTGGGCTGTGCAGCTGTCTTCGGCTATTGAGGTCAGCTGGGTTTTCTACCTTGTTGACTTAAAAATAATGCATGAGAGAGTGGACCACAAGACAATGTAACACAGGAGCAATGGCCACATGCAAGGTAGAGCAGAAAAGGATACATTTAAAAAACATTAGAATAAATGTCATAAGTTCCGTTGCAAAAGCAAAAAAGAAATATACTAGAAAACAATGTTTAAAAAAATCTATTTAATCAATAAAGTGTTGACATAAATGCATATTTTGTTTTCCATTTTGGTATGATAAAAGAGGAGTTTGAAAACAAACCAAAAAAATCCACTAAGTTCTTTCACCTGATGTTCACCCACTTTGGGGAGTTAGGAAATGCCAGAGGTTAACATCAGCACTATCACTGAACCACACACGATTGAGACAACTTTCTTGTCTCACTGCTCACTCAGCTAACCTGCTGAAAATAGATTTTTTGCATTAGTCCAAACATCTAGAAATTTATTACTGAAGTTAAACCATCTGATATTGTTTTTAGAGGAACATTTTTGAGATATTTATGCCTTTCAAAATATGTGCATTGACTACTAATAAAGGATTTTTAGATCATACAATGTTTATAACATGTTAGTTAATGAATGTGTCTCAATATGCGATATTCAATATAAACCACAGCTCCAGGAGTGATATGGCAGCCGGTTCTACAGAAGGTCTATTTTTCTTTCACTAGACTTAAGCCAACTGTCCAATGCATGCTTGAGAAAGTTGATGAATTTGAATGGAGGTGAAGATTTGATGCATATTTTTTTTTTTTTTACCCTATTTGTTTTTCTTTTGTTTACTTTTTCAATAAAAATGTATTGATCAAAAACAGAAAAATATGATTTGTATTTGGATTTCATATTACCTAATTTGATTAAGTTGTGTGGGGCAGATAAGTCAATCTAACTGAGGTTTGCTTGACATAAATAGCCTAAAAACTAGTGCCTATATACAATAGATTACTTTTATGTGGTACAGCGCAAAGGTATTTATTTATTGCTTGTAGAGAACTGAATTCCAAAATATTGTTTATTTGGTATATTAAGGTAATAATACATATAAAAAGAAAATTAAATTAAATAAAGTCAGTAAGCAAATGTTTTAAGCTTGGACTTCTTATAACACACTTATTATAGCTGAACTGAAATGAAGTAAAATCAAAACTGAGTTGAAAAGACAAACTCTATATTGAATAATCTATAAACTAAAACAACAATGGGCACCAATTCACCAAAACAAGTCAAACATCCACAAGGATTTCTGTACTTATACAGAACAGCCACATCTCGATGCTGCTGACTTCTGTGTGGTTATCTCACATTTTGAAATGTTCAAAGTAAATTTCAGGGTGAATGTTCCAAAACTTTAGCTTGACCTTATGGCCTTACTTTAAAAGTATTTGCGTTTGATGATAATGATGTCATAGCTGCTTCTCTAGCCTAACTCTGAACTTTAATCATATTGTGAGATAGTCTGGCCAAGGGCTGAAGAAATTTAGTAAGCAGATGTATTCCATTTAGCAGGTGGTTTACTTACAAAAAGAAAGTGAAGCAAAAAAAAAAATAAAAATAATACATTTACAAAAATCCCAAAATATTAGTTATTTCTGAACATACAGATTCTCAATACAGATTCTCCATTCTTCTTATTCATACAAAGAGAAATTAAGTAACTCACATACCATTCTATGACAATGTCCTAAAACAAAATAAACACAAAACCTCTACTAGATTTAATCTATCCATCGGGTTTCTTTCTTCACCTGATCCCTTTCTGTGACTTCAGTAAAGGAAGTTATTACTACATGAAGTGATGAAGAAGTTCCTTTTTTTGTTTAATCCTGGAACCCAGTTAAGTAAGGTGAATTTAAACAATATGATGTATAAGATGACAGTTGTAAACAACAAATGAACACCAACACCAAGATGGCGAAGCAACCAATCCGTACAAAAGTAAACAAAACAAACTTGGTGGAGCAATTGTTCGGAAACTAGAGAAAAGATGCGTTATGTCTAAATAAAAAAAACAAAAAAAACAAGATTGTTAATCAAAGATAAACTAACTGTAAAAATTGGGTTCTTACCCCCTTTTTCACATTTGACAAAAGAGTAGTAAGCTTAGAGCCAATTTTTAATGGTTTATTCTTTGTTTGTTGTCTATATTAGTGATAGTATTTCATCAACATGTTATGGACATATAGGCTACTTATCACTATATATGCATTTTTATTTTGTTTTATCTTTGGAAAACAACATTTTTAGCAATGAAGCTGCAGTATGAATGAACTTTTTAAACACATAAATGCAAAGATTCATTTTGGACATCATCTTTTTAATGGGAAAGACCTTAAAAAATCTAATTATCGATCTAATTATTCACCTACTATGATTAGCATACTTGTGTAGATAGACTGTCAAAACTGTCTCCATCCCCTCTGCATTTTCCAAAAACATGCCCTGGTTGTATTATCTTTATACAGCACTGTTTCTTCTACATTATTTTAAGCCCAAGAGGATTCACACCTAAATTTAGGTGTGAAGTTATGTTTTTATTGAACAACAAATCTCTGTTCCCATGGGTGATAATACTAACATTGTAGAAATGTTGATTGATAGAGAACCTCTGGACAACAGTAAATATTACAGCGATGACAAGTAAAGGGTTCAAAGTTCATCTTCAAACATACATTTTCAAATTGATCATAGGATCTTATGAAAAAAGCTGATCAGTGATTATTTACAAAGCGCTTTACTTTGAAAAAAGGTATAAAGAACAAAGGGGATAAAGACATAAACAATACATATTATATATATATATATATA
>NW_015151540.1:63816-84500 GCF_000732505.1 Cyprinodon variegatus | reverse complement strand
TATATATATATATATATATATATATATATATATATATATGCGTTTAATTATCGCTATATAATATGTTCATATATATTTTCTTTCTTAGAAGGATCAAGAGGATCAACACTGCGCAAAGCTGGGAAACAATGTATCCCATATTCCTGGGGCCACTGCTTTAAAGAATACGTTTCTTCTTGCCTGCATACTTCTTTTCTCCGGAAAAAGCACACCCCAGTCTCTCAATTGCCTCCTCTGTGTCTCATTAATCAATGACAGTTTATGAATGTGACACCTTCATGATTACAATGTTCCCCGGGACTTCAGTTGGAAAGTAGATGTAAATTAGTTGGCTTACTTCAAAAATGCATCTAAGATCACATTTTCTGGGATAGGAGCAATAAAACGAAACTTTAGCTGGACTAAAGTTAAAACTGGCAGCTGGAAATAAACATAGATACTGTATATTCACACATTGCCTGCATGTTAAGCACCCCTATAGCCTAATAGGTTTACGAGTGAGTAAGCTGATTCATGCTGCTCATTGAACATGATGAATGCTCCAACATTTGATCACGGCAGAACGTTTATCCATTCTAATCTAAGCAGTAAAACCATCTTCAACTTGCCTATTCATCTGCATTATGTGTAAATAATTAGATTTCTAATTCTTTTGAAATGGGAAGAGACCAGTTGAAAACTGGCTAAAAGGGATAATGTATCTATCTTAAAAAGGGAAAAACATTTTATCCTTCACTTGCTCCAATTTATGCTGAAAGCATCCCTTCTTCCTTCTTGCTCACATCTGTCCAAGTGTGGAAAAAAAAGCAGAAGCTTCTCTTTTAATCTTTAAAAGCTAAACAAACTATAACTGCTGCCGTCACCTTCATTTTATGTCTAAAAGCATACACTGGTGCAACTAAATATTTTATAATGTGCGCCTGATAACAGTGGATAACGCAGTGGATAATGAAAAGGGATACACCAGAGTGAAGTGGAGGGGAGGTGGGAGAAGGGGTGGTGGTATTTCTTTTAGGCTGCGCCTGCCTCCTTCTATGTGAAGTGGTGTATGCAAATAGCAGACAAAGCCAAAGACCCTTGATATTATAAATCTCTGGTAAGAAAAAGAGGAGGTCTGTCAGATGCAATCCAGATAAAAAACATACAACTTTTAATTTTGTTTTAATTTTATTCTTAAAGCCACACATAAATACACAAATCCCATGGCTACTGAGGGCCTCTAGCTAAAAATTGGAGGCCTCAAGAACTTTTGAACGAAAATAAAAAATAACAGCTTTACAAATGTACTAGTTATATTAATACAGAAATAACTTTCATAGCGTGAACAATAAAAAAATAGAGAAATGTTAGAGAAAAATATACGATAACATTAGAAATAATGGTCATGATTATTTTCAACAGAAAAAGAAGTATAACTTTGAAACTAGGAACAACAGAGCTTTCATCCACTAGGAGAAACCTGGAAGGAAGCACTGTGAGGATCTATAAGAATCGTGTTCTTTGATTTCTCAAGTGCTTTTAATGAGATCTAGCTGGGATTTCTTAGGCACAAGCTGGGGCTGTAAGGAGGAGACCACCATCTGTCCCAGTGGATACTGTACTTCCTCACTGGCTGCCCACTTTGAGAAAATAGTGTTCTATCTCTGACAGGCTTGTCTACAGTACAGAGGCCCCACAGAAAATTGTGCTTGCACTCTCCCTATTTACCCTCCCAGCTGAAGACTTTTTAATATACTCCCAAAGTAACTTCTGCTGAAGTTCTTTTACACTTCTGTAATGGATTCATCACAGATTACAACTACTAAGAGACTGACTGGACAGAAGACTGATGGACTGTTTCTAGGAGAATCATCTGAACAAGACACGTATTTTCTTGTATAAATATACCAACTGTTTTTCCTATCACAGCGATGAAAATTAAGGGAAATTAAATGTGTACAGACTTTTATAATTGGCTTGGTTTCACCTGACTCGTAAGCCAGACTGTGGTCACAAAAGCAATCAATGCATAATCTTTTTTTGAGGAGACTGAGGCCTTTCAGAGTGCCCAGGGTGCTCCTGAAAAAACTGTATGGTGCATTTTGCTGGAGAAGCAGCTAATCTACACCTGAGAGAAGGAAAAATTATTTTCAGGAAGGCCAGCTCTGTCCTAAGATGTCCCCTTCACCATGTTGAGGAGTCCGGTAAAATTAACATCCCAGTTGGACGATATCTATCATGCTTCGAAGTGCTGCAAAGATAGAGTGCTCCTTCACTGACAGATCCCTGCATTATTGGAAAGGAGAGGTATTGCAGATCCCTCCTTCCAACTGTAGACATGGCAACAATCACCCCACAAAGTCAAAGCTCCAGCTCTATTTGTGCAGTTTTTTTGTTTGTTTGTTTGTTTGTTTTTGTTTGCTTGTTTATAATTCAGTTGGAAACGTATCTAATAGAAATAATACTGTTAATAATAATAATGCTTTCATATTTTCTGTCCCCGATTTCATATATCTGCATACTTTATCTTACCTTTCACTTCACTGAGTTTTTTTGTTCAAGCCAAAGATTTTCAGTGATCCTTAAAAAATCCTTTAAAAACTTTTAGGCTTTTCTCATTGATGTACTTGTTATAAGTAGTGTTGAATTGAATGCGAATGTGACCAGAAGGATGTGTTGTGTACAGAAATTAAAGGATATCGAGAACCATATGAGAGAGGAGGGTGTGTGTGGGGTGGGGAAAGTTTTTTTAAATACTGTATTTAATTTTGCTTTGTTTTCTTTTTAATTTTTCTTCTTTTGAAGTCAAAAAATGAAAAATCATCTTCTTTGTAGGTTGTGTTTCTGTAAGACTATATAACAGCACCTTTGTTTTTTAAAATACAACGTTGAGTATAACTGTGAATTTTTGCTACAGAACATACGGTTCTGTAAATAAAACAGATCTTACAAAATCTTACAAATACAATTTCTGTCACTCCAGCTTTGATTGTTTAGTTCAACCCGAAACGGGTTGGCCAATCACATGGCAGTATCGGGGACATAATGCAAGTGTTGCTGATCCCACATCTGTACCAATTAACCATGGCAGCCCATGAGGATGCACGGATAGCTGCTGATACCACATATAATTAGTCAGAATCCACAATTTCATCTTTGAAAGAGGAAAAGGAGGAGCACAAAAGTGTAAATTGTTGGGATTTCTCATGTATGCTGCTATTTGTTCTGTTGACATGATTGGCTAAAACCAGGTATCACTTTGCCCAATCAGCTGGAAAGGTTCTTCTAAATGGTCATTGATTTCCAGAAAAGATTTGATGGGAGAATACCCATATTAATAATGTGTAGAGCTATGCCTGATCAGCAGGGGCAGAGCCAAATGGGGGGCCAGGGGTGGCCATGGCCACCCTTAGCCAATCATTGGCAACCCCTGTGGCCACCCCTATCAGTTATTTCCCTCTAATACAGATGGTGGCAGCAGTAATACTCTCAAGTGGAATATTCAAAAGATTTAATTTTTTGTTGTTAATTATATGCATCAATATACTAACATTAAAGATGATAAGTACAGAATTGATGCTCTTTTCAGAGCTAGATTTTTTGTTATATGGGGTAAAGAGAAAAATATCTTTCTGCAAGTCAACTAGGAGTCTTCAGTGAAATCAAAGATAAATAACAATTTAAATAAGAAATTTAAAAAATAATCAATTTATGTCGATATTAGTGCTTGTAAATGTCCATTTTATACAGAATGTTTATTGATACAAGTAGGTAAGTAATGACAATGATGATTGAGTTTTATCCAATATACCTTTTATCTAGAAATTACAGATGTTCAAAATATGCATCTATTTATTAGCAAAGGCTGTAAGAAAGTATAGTTAGTCTTTATTTAGAAAATATGGATGTTTTGCTCATTAATTATCCTGTTAGAACAGTGTAGATTGACCGTGAGGTTCTGGTGCCTATCCGCTTTCGGCCATCCCTCAGTGTACATTGGTTATTGCCTGGCCACCCTTATAGAAAAATTTCTGGCTACGCCTCTGCTGATCTGCATTGTCAATCAGGCTTGTGAAGTTAGAATTCCCTTGGAAGTGAAAGCACCAAAATGGGGCCCCTTTGAGGCCCTAAACAAACTAGTGCTGGCCCTGTTGCTTTTCTACTTGGTGTGATGTTAAGGATAAATTGGGCCCCGCCCTCTACTTAATGCACTTTGTGTCACATTAACCCCAATTTTTTTTCCCCCCAAGTCTAAATGAATCAGACAAAATGAAGCAGCATTGCGGTAGGTGTGAGTGAGTCCATGCTTGAGCGCTTCCGACGGGTTGTTAAGGTGGCATTAGAGTTAATGCAAATTAAAAAGGGCTGGCTGATCTCTTTTAACCCCCCCTGTTCACCGCGTTAATGCGGCCATTTGCTTGGAGGTACTCACTCCCTATAATTCAATTTGTCAAAATGAATGAGAGAACAGACAATTTATTTAGCCCGCCCAAGCCAAGCCACCCGAAGCAGCCTTAAAAAAAGAACAAAAGTTTCTGAGCCGATGCGCAAGCCTTCTCTGACTTTACAACCCCGTTATTGCCACTTTCATCTGTAAATGAAAGCGAGCAATTATTGTGAGGTGTCGGTATCATATTATTATGTTGGCCCCGGTCCCCCAGATAGTCATCAATCACTCTCAATCGACCTGTCACCGGCAGGCAGAGATCCAGCTGGAGAGGAGAGCAAAAAGGGGGGGAGTGAGGAGCTAAAGAAGAGAAGGAGGAGGAGGAGTACATCATCATTAATTTGAGGAGTGACCCCCGGGGCTATCCACATGTCTCAGCACGGGATTCTCCAAGCAAGAAAGAGCGCACCGGCGGCCTGGATGCGAGCATTGCACTTTAGTGGCTTGTAGGTGTTTTGTTATACTGCCCCTGACACCTTTACAAGACCAAAACACAGATAGATAGATAGATAGATAGATAGATAGATAGATAGATAGATAGATAGATAGATAGATAGATAGATAGATAGATAGATATTCCTAAGATTAACGTTTCATGTAATAGTTTATAATTAAAAATCCATTTGCTCCTCAGTAATTACCGTCAGTGTGCAGGAATGATAAGAAGTCACTTAATTAGGCCTAATGTATTTAAATTGATACATACGTTTGCACATTCAAGACACTGATTGGCCTAATAGATTGATCGGGAATCCAGATTAATGTCAATGTAGCTGCAGCTCATCATTTTTATCCAGTTTTCTGTTCTTCTGGTTGATTTTTTTTTTATTATAATTATGTCGTCACAGTGAAACAGAAAATGCATATTAAAGTTAGAGTCTGGTCATTTTCTGAGTGGGAAACTTCTGACGTCAGAGTCCTCGCCGTTTAAAACAACCAGCCTCTGCTGCTGACATCATTTACGCTACTTTTTTAAAAGGCAAAAATATGTATCTGACAAGAGAGTGATTATTCCGAGTATTTTAATTTATTTCTAACAAACTTCTAAAGGAGATAACTATTCGTTTTTGTTTTTTTTGGAACTGTTTTTATTCTTAGCCTTTTTTTTCCCCCATAAAGGGGTGCCTTTTTTTTTTTTAACCCAAATTAAACATGCTACTCTGCTTCGCCCTATAAGCATCCTAGGAGTCCGTGCTTGCCAATCAATTGGAACAGTGAAACAGAGCCACAGTCTGCGCAGGAGTGGAGACCTTCAGTCTCGCTTTCTTTCTGGATACCGAGGGACCTCTCTACCATGTCATATCCACAATTTGGATATCCATACTCGTCTGCTCCACAAGTAAGTCTGCTTTTTTTTGCATTTAATGGTGCTTAGCTTATACTTGGCTTTTTTTCTCTTACAGCGACTCAATTTCTTATTGATTTAAACCTGATCCTTTTACGCACTTATAGACAAGATTTGGGTATCGGAAAGGTATTGCGTTGCAGCCAGTGATACCTGTGTCTTTCTGGCAGAGGAGGGGAAAAAGGGGTGATAAAACGAGGGGTAACCAGATTCCACCGAGACCCCCTCGATGTCCCATTCACTGATTTCTGTAAGATAACAGCCCGTCTGTAATGTCAACCATATGTTTATCTGCGCTGGAACACACATGGCAACTTGTTCGGCACGCGCAGCACCACAAGCCAGCTGCTGTTTGCCTTTGGCTCTAAGCCATAAAAAAAAAAAGTCATTTGGACATTAATATTTGGTATTACAAAACAGTAATGGGAAAATAATAAAATGTAAAAGACACGTGTTTGATGAGAATCAATGAAAGCGCACTGCTCCTTTGGGCACTTTGCGCAAACTTTATATATTTATTTACATTTTTTTTAATCTAAATCTGAAATTATAAGATTAGTTTGCAAAGGAGGATTAAACAAAGCTATGGCATATATATATATTTACTTTGTTTCTGGTTTCCTCTTAGTTCCTGATGACAACCAACTCTCTAACCACTTGCTGCGAGTCCACGGGTAGATCCATATCCGACACCGGGGTAGCAGCGTCCGGACAGACACCGGTCTACTGTCCGGTGTATGAGAGCAGACTGCTGGCCACGGCGAGGCATGAACTGAGCTCAGCCGCCGCGCTGGGTGTGTACGGCAGCCCTTACACCGGCGGTCAGGGCTATGGAAATTACGTTACATACGGCACAGACGCATCGGCTTTCTACTCCCTGGTAAGCTTCTCCTTTTGGCACTGATTAATGGAGCAGCGGGGATGCTGAGACTTAAATAAGGCTTCCTCTTTCCATCTTAATGACCTGTTCCCACAAATCCAATCAGATAACCATCAAAGAGTTTTCTCTAAGCATTGAAATAAATAAAATAAAAAGTGTTGGTGTTTTGCATTTCTTATCACCTTTTATACCGGTATATATTTGTTTTTATGCAAAATATGCTGTTAGGAAAAGTTTCATTGTAAATCACAAAAATAATTAGAGATTCAAATTAGTGTCTTGTGTCTAAATAGTGAAGATATTTTTAAGCACATTATGCTAATGACAAAATGTATTGCCCTATATAGTTCCAATAAACTAATTAATTTATTCTGAGTAAGGCACTAACACTGGAATTCAAGAAAACAAGTAACTTTTTTTGAAAACAAACTGCTGAAAAGTGCTTAAGGTACCTTAGTTGTCTTATATTTCTGCTTTTTCAAAAAAAAAGGTTCATTATGATTTGAACTAAACTAGTTAAGTTTAAGTTTTTCTTTTAACGGTTCTTAACTTGAACATCTTATTTAATATGTTTTTTGTTCTTTTTTTTTTGTTGCTTTTTTCAACATGCAATCAGTGGTAAACTATTTGAACAATTGCCTTTTAATGAATCATTTCAGTCATATGGATGATGCACTTGGACTGATGTATTTATCTAATCACATATATGTTTGCAGGGTACATTTGATACAAAAGATGCTGCAGCTTCTGCGCATGCGGGTATCACCCAAGCAACTGCCTACTACCCATATGATCCTACCTTGGGACAGTATCAGTATGACAGGTATGTCAGTTGCTCATCTATTAAATTCTTTAGATATAAGTGTTATTACTTTTATTTCAATATTGTGATTAGGGACAAAAATAATAATTTCTCAAATTTTGTAAAGCAAAAATTGAAGAAATAAATAGATTTAAATAGAAGAAAGGGTTTTTTTACCTATGGTGTTTATATCAGAAAAACGGTCAAAAACCAACAAAAATAAAACCTGACCCTCATGGTTATAAAAAGCAGACTGTATGTCAGCTTAAAAAAAAAGCCAAATATCAAGGTTTTACCTAAGAGGTCAGTTTAAGTTCCTAAACGGTTCATTTTTCTTTTTAGATCTTTAGATTAACTAAAAAGAACCAGTGCTTATATCATTTAAACCCGAGCTTTGAGGAGTGTGCTATGTTGGAAAGTTATAAAAACATAGGATGCAAGCTGATCCTTAATTAATTAACTCTTTTACTTTAAGCATAACCCCTTAAGCTGAATAAATTGAAGCGCTAAAATAATTTAATGTTAGAAAACCATTTTTAATCCTGTTTTCTACTGGATCAGATTGAAGCTCTTTTTGAGAGCTGTACATATCATCATAGAACCTTAGATTTCCACATAAAAACAACATGTAACCAAAACTTCTGACCTTCAGTTTCTTATTTGATGTTTCTTACTGTAATTTAATGACCAAATACATGTTTCCCCACATCTTCATAGATATATTTGCAAACACGAAGTAAAACTTATACACTCTGGTACAGTGATACAAGCAGGCCTACAGGAGTACAACCGCCTTTTACCTGAGGGCTCATCATTACACTCAATAAAGCAATTTTACAGTCTATTTTATCTGAGAGGGAACAACGTGGGCTAGGGAAAGGTGAATGCATGCCCCCTTTTCCTGATTCCCTTAGCAGTGCTTGACCTGCTCTAAGCCAGACGAAGCAATAAATGCCTCATAAAAAGGTTCCCATGAGGGGAGTTTTTACAGCTCACTGCTGACTGAAAATCAACACCATGCATTTTAAATGGAGTTGTATGGTTTGCATCTGTAGAAGTGGTAAAAGTAGAGAAGGTCCATAAACGCCCCTGAGAATAATTTGAAGGTTAAATACCCGAAAGAGGACTTAATCAAGTGAGGAAACGAAGTTGATGAGTTATGCCATACTTTAGCGAGTATGTTTTCAAGGAATTTCTAAAAATAAATGTGTTACATGTTTTTGACATGTTTGTTATAGTGGTATAGTTTTGATTATTGCAGCAGATTTTATTCAGTGTTATATTTACATTCTAAAATTATGTTTATTTTAAAGGAAAAATTTTACACCATGTTTTCATGTCCCACCACCTTAACATATTAATGTTGTCTAATAAATAAAGATGACAAAAATGCTTTTTAAGATGAGTATATAGGGAAGGTCTCCAAAGGGCGCACACAACACCATGGATATTCAGGGTTTTCTTAAGATAAACTGTAGTGAAAGCTTTTCCTTATATTTTGCTTATTTATAGATATGGTTCCATGGATGGAGGCACAAGGCGAAAGAACGCTACTCGTGAGACAACCAGTACCTTAAAGGCCTGGCTGCAAGAGCACAGAAAGAACCCGTACCCGACCAAAGGGGAGAAGATCATGCTGGCCATCATCACCAAGATGACCTTGACACAGGTCTCCACCTGGTTTGCAAACGCCCGGAGGAGACTGAAGAAGGAGAACAAGATGACGTGGCCGCCCAGAAACAAGGGCTCAGAGGAGAAGAGATATGACGAAGATGAGGAGGGGTCTCAGGAGGGGCAGATAAAAAGCGAGAATACAGATGATGGTTAGTGTCAGAATGTCTTGTTGCTTCGCAGTATAAAAAATGGAAGAGAATATGTGAAAGACATATAACAAATTGTATTTTTGCTTCAGTATAGATATGTAATAACATTTAAAGCCTGAAAATACTTGAATATTTAGGCAAGAAAAGTGATAACTTAAGTTAAAAAAAAAAAAAATTATATTTACATGTAAAATGTATTTTTGTTCATGATAAATTTTTACACATTAGAATGCCATTTCTAATTTTATTTCTATCTTATAAAAAGTATATATACAAAGTGATGATTGAAATCACTCACTGTGCACCATGATAAAAACGTTTGTTTAGGATAACATAAAAATATTAACTTTGTCTAATTTCTGTTTTCTTTTTCTCTATTTTATTTACATTATAAAGTAAATTTACGTTCCTATTAATGCTGTTTTCTTTTGTTAAAGCACCCGAAATGTGTATAGCGTTAGACTTGAGTGCACCTAAATGTAGACCTTAAATACAACGACTTTTGCAAAATTTATTATCTTAAAGGCACAGCTTTACACATTTTCAGAAAAGTTTTATTTATTTTGTTACTTTATTTTTTTATTTTTTTATTTAGCTTACCGTAATTTTCTGAATATATAGCCTGTGATTCTGTTTAAAATACATAATCGGACTATTTTAAAATTATTTCTGTGAAATAAAACCTATTTGCACTTTTCCTGTATGATGCTGAACCTTGTTTTTTCCTTTTTCCATCCTTGCTGCCTCAGACTCCAGAAGTCGAGCTGATAAGGAACTCCAGCTGAGCGACCTGGATGATTTTGACGCGCTTGAGTCTGAAAGCTCTGAGTGTGAGATGAAGCATCGATACCACATGAACGCGCACATGTCAACGACAACCAATTGCTCTGCCGAGCACCTGGTGAAAAACGCGCCTCTGAAGATCTCTGCCCCCGTTTCTCTGGATGGAGAGCAGGACTTAGGGAAAACCTGTCTGAAAACGAGCCCGGAGGACTTCCAGCCGGAGAGCATACAGCAGGGAAAGTCGTGCTACAGCCAGCAGCAACAGGGTCACCAATTATTAGACGGCAAACCCAGGATCTGGTCTTTGGCACAGACCGCGACGTCCCTAAACCAGACTGAGTATCCGTCCTGCATGTTGAGGTGCCAGGCGCCTCCCTCGTCCCTCACGCCGTCCCCCGCTGCCACCTCACCCGTTACCGGACTGGACAACCGACAGGACTCGCCCGTCACCACGCTAAGAAACTGGGTGGATGGGGTTTTCCACGATCCCCTGTTCAGGCACAGCACGTTGAGCCAGGCTCTGACCAACACCACCGTCTCCTGGACCACCAACACCAAAGGCAGCGTCCTGGATGCGGAGAGGAGCGCCTCGGCCTTGCATCAGCACCAAGACCCGCCTAAAGACAGTGTCATGAGTTTCCCAAAAACTATCAACAAACTTTTTTGCTCCTAACGTAACCAAATCACAAATAAAGACTTATTTTGGGACTAAAAAAAAAAAAGAAAATGAAACACAAACAAGCAAATAAAAAAGGAGGGATCAGCCTGTTAAGTCTCAGCGGTTTCTCTTGTTTTATTCTTTTTGCTATGTATCCATAAGCTGTTACAGACCTAAAACATCCGGATCGTTTTGATTCATTAAACTCAGCGCACGCACATAAAAAAAAATGTATAATCAGCAGCCTGCAATCCGGAGAAGAAAAAGTAGGACTGCTATTTTTTTTTTTAAGATTTTTTTTTATATGAGCATGCAAATGTTAATAATTGATGATAATTTAAGTCTCAGCAAATGAGAATCACTATTAAAAAGAAGGGGAAAAAGTCTCACATATGCACTGCTCTCAGAAGAAGTGAATGAGAGCGTTCCAACTTTGTTCACTGAAAATAAAAGCAGTCTCTTTCTGAAGAAGAGCTTGTCATGTCGGGTTTATGCTGAGGTTTTCTGTCCAATGTGCAAGAAGAAAACGACTTCTTCCCTCTCTGGTTGCTAAAATCTATTTAGATATAAGGCATTATTTTACCAGTTTTTTAATCAATCCACTTTTGACAATCATTCTTTCATCTGTTGTCATTCTCTTTTAAGAAATACATCAATTTCTATTTAGTGACAGCTAGAAAAAAAAGCAACTCAGAAAAACAGACAGCCCAATATCTGTATCTAAGATCTGCCTCATTAATTCCCTCTAAACAGCCTGTAATTGGGATGTTTGCAGTCATATTTCATGTCAAGCTATTGATTTCCCCTCTCACCTCTCTTCTCTCTCTGATAATATTATTGAAACAGTTTAGTTTACTATCCAGTATGGGGCTGTCAAAAGGGTAAGATATTCAGCAAGCATCCACTAACAGGTTCAAATATTAGAGAATATCATTTGAAGGGAAAAGTTTTGTTCAGGTTCTGCAAGGTTGTTTAAGGCTTAACAGAGCAGTACATTTCATTTGGGACACCCTCCAAAAACCTTCACTCCCTACATCCAAGCAATACCCCCTTTATTTAATTTTTGTCTGTGCATGCCTTCCCTTTGCACTGACTATAACTAATTTAAGTTTATTGAAGGCCTGTAGATGATTATGGTGTAGAAATGCACACTGGTTGCAGTCCTGTTTTTGATATAGATACCAAGATGAGGCCTGGAGACATAATGGGTATTACTGAAGGAGTTTTTGATGCTAATTTACCACAACGCATACTTCAAAAAGCTGACTGGTCATACGTAAAGTAGATTATTTTAGGCCACAAAGAAGCTTTTGAAAATACAATTTCAGTTGGATTAGACTAGAGATTTGCTTGTAGAAGGCTGGATCCGTAAAAGGATTCCTGCACCATTTGCACAAAACCCACCTCTAAATCTTGAACGAAATCACTACTTTAATTTTGACAATTTCCATATCCATATTGATATAAAAAAGACAAAACAACAACAACAACAAAAACTTTTTACGTGATTCATGTAGAAATTCTTGTACTTGTTGTGGCACCCTGTTGGTTTTGGATCTTCAAGCAGGTGTTTAAGTTTAGTTTCAGGGTGAGGTTCTGCGCCTTCCACATCTCTATTTTCAAGAGACAGTCCTGAAATACAGGGAAAATAAAATAAAAAAGACTAAATACTGATTCACTTTCTGAGAAGTGTAAAAGGTTTTTTTTTTCATGCGAGAGGCTCTCACGTCGTCTAAAAGTGAAAAGGGCAAAGGAACTCAAATTAGTTGTTGTAGATAAAAGGGCAAAAAAGAAAAGGAGTCAAGGGTACTTGACAGTAATGGCAAAAGTGGAGCTCTCAGGGGACTCTGTCTGTCCTGAGAGAGAGGGGAGGAGGGCTTTAGTGATGAATTTTAATGGGAAAAGAGACAACAATTGAGATCCCCTTTTTGGGTTAAATAAATATCAATGTATAAAAGCCGAAATTAAAAGTTTTTTTTTCTCCTCTCCTCATTAACCCTATTTATTCAAAAGTGGCTTATTATAAAAATGCGCAAATAAATAATCATAGACAGCCTAGCCATCTAATGAATTCAGACAAAGATTAGGCCTCTAAACCAAACGACCTTTTCTATAAGAGAAAGAGTCATAGGCAGCAGAGAAGTGAGAGGAAGGGACAGATTCTGTGTAGAGAAAGGCAAGACTGGTATAACCAAATCATTCAGCCATGGCAAATACGAACGCACAGAGGGAGCGTGATGGTAAATTAACAGCAGCTTTTTACATGGAGACCAAATAAAACTGTAATCAGTGACGCGTTACTTTTCATTAAGCTGCCTTGACAGCAGCATATTCCACCACTCTGACATAGGGAGCAAGGGGCCCAGGTTAGAAATAAACTGCTCTCGAACCGAGAGTCATAAGATAATTCCTTAAGCTCCATTAACAACTCTTAGCCGCAGGAAATGGGCTCCCCCTGAAAACATCTCCAAATCTAAAAGCTTTATCGACCTGGCAAACCTCAGCTGATGGCTTCTCTTTTTTTTTCTACCCCCCATCCACCCCATCTTACCTCTCACTCTCTCTTCACCATCACCCCCTCCCTTTTCCTTTTTTCAACTTAAGGGACAGAAACGTCCAACTGAGGTAATAGACTTTGACACAACACATTAAATGGGAAATGAGAAAAGGGAGAGGAAAGGGCACTCTTAAACGCCTTTTAAACGTTACCAATTAGAGGTTTTAAACTTGAATAAGATGTAGGCCTTTGGCACATGCCAGGGTGATGGGACATTTAAGTGATGGGCCTTGCCAAGCTGGTAAAACCAATACTTATCTAAGCACAGGGGTCCTCCTGTGATGAAAGACTTATGTGACTAATAAGCTTGATTCCTCTTCATAGATAGGATGCCACTTGTGTAACATGAACGTTTTTATTTTTAACCAAAATAATGCAACATGATAATTTTTCTGATATTTCTTAAACAGTCTGTACATCAAACACTTGGTTTCTTTTTAAAGGGCCTGAAAACAAGAGGCCTAGGATGCTGAACAATTACTAGTGTGGCGGTTGCCCCAGAGGGGAAGGCAGCCTGGGTCAGGTTAATACCTCTGTGACCCTGAGCCATAAATATATTTACACATCATTACACATCAACAGACACACACTTGAACTCTCTCTGCCTCTTGCACGCACACAGAGAATCGGCCCCATGAAATGTGATGTCACAGTTGTATGCATGGGGCCCTAATTGAATATTTAATCTATCCGTTGACTAACATTAATAGGGCAGGAATAGTGCTAATGTGATTAAGCCTTAAATGAAATTGTGTAAAGCATGAATACACATAAAAGGCAGCATGTTAAGATTGCTCACAAACACAGGCAGACCTTAGAAGAAAAAATGCTCATGTGGTACCTTTGAGAATCAGTGGAGCAAACACTTCTCTTGGTGAAATGAAGCATATTCCTTGTTTGGCATGAACTGGTAAAGTATTGGTTCCTATTGAATAAAATGCTGTGTTAAAACCATGGGTCCTGCTAGATTTCATTTAACCAGGGATATAGTATTTTGGAAAGGCAGAGCTAGTGTTAAAAGTAATATACAATATATTGGAACTATCCCACAGTATGCTTCAACCCATTGCCTAAAAAACACAAAGCATTATGCTGTGGAAATACATTTCCATTAGAAATAGGTAAGCTGATTAGTGTTAGCGAGAAGACTGTAAGAACTAAATATAATCTAACATTGAAAAAAAAAAAAAAAGATAGTCAAAAAGACTTGAGACAAGGGAAGAGATGGACCTACCAGTATTACAACAATCCTACACGTACAACCATTTCAACCAGTAGAGACTCATGCAGAGAAAAGCTGCTATTAGAAAAGTTTTATTCAGTATAATTCAGTTTATTTATACAGCACCAATCCACAACACATGCCACTCCAAGACACTCCACAGAGACCACCCGACTAGATCATACAGTCAGATTGGTCAAAAGCCCTCTATGTAAGGAAAACCAGATGATTGCATTGATTCATTGACTCTGAAATCCTTTACACAGAGCAAGCATGTAGCGACGGTGGAGAAGAAAACTTCCCTTTTAACATGAAGAAAGCTCCAGCAGAACCAGGCTCGGTATTTGCAGCCATCTGCCGAAGCCGACTGGGGTTCAAGGAGATAGAAGCAGATATACAGATAAGGACATACTGAAATAAGTTCTTTGGAATTGGGCCCCAACAGGAGACCTGATGCTGAGAATTGACATTCGCTTGGATCAGTACGCAGGAAAAGGATTAGAGTGCTCTTCCTCTGGACACTGGTGGTGGAATAATCCAGAGGGTGAATGGGACTGAGAACAGTCTGAGAGTGAGGGAGGAGATGGGTGAAAGTTTGCTGCCATGTGGGAGATAGAAACTATGCCGGGAGCTAATTGAAGGGGATCTTGTAAGATAATTTGGTTTCGGAGAAGGTAATAATAATAATAATAATACATTTTATTTAACAGCGCCTTTCTAGACACTCAAGGTCACTTTACAAATAATACAAGGTGCGGTCTCGACATTGATTGGCTGAAGCTGAGTGCGGGACATCACAGGTGGACCCAGTGAAGCTGAAAACAGACTTCCAGAATGAATTTTCACTTAATTAAGGATTTGGTTTAAATTAACAGCAGTTCTGGGAGTTTAAAAACAATTTAAGCTTTTTCATATAGTATACACAACAGTTTAAGTTTTTGTAGGGCAAAGTTGACAGATACATAACACAAAAGACTTTAACCTGTGATCACATCAAAAGAGGACACTACAAAAAAGGACTCAATCGGGTGTTAATTTCTGTCCTTCAAAGAAAAGGCTGAAAAATTTCAATAAAAGCATTGGTTGAAATGTAACAAAATGAGAAAAAAAAGTTATTAATGCAGGGATACAATTCATTTTTGTATTAGCTCTTGTAACAGGATTGCATTTTGTCCAAATGTAAGTCATGCAAAATCAAAATCAGTTTATGTCTGCAAAATAAATGGTGTATTTGCTCAGTAAGTGTGAGTATGTTGTTTGAGCCTGAAAACATCCATGACTCCCATGGCAAGCTTTGTGGTGAAAGCTAGATTTAAATGCTGTCATCATTCTGCCACCACACCTTGGTGCAGCCATTTTACCCCACTGCTTTAAGATCTTAAGTGGCTCCTGTTATCCTTCCTCCAGTGTATGGAGATAGGGTCTGTGTGTTCTTGTGTGAATGTGTGTGAGTGTGATCGTTTGCATTGTGGCCAGAGGCCTGCTGCCAAAAGAACATGTCCAGGATGCACCTTCAGCCCCCTGCGACTGGCCTTTATCAGCCCCCTGCTGCCATCACCTCCCTGCAGTCTTTCCACAGGTCAAGAAGTGTCACCATGAAGCTTTTCATCATCTAAGTGATCTTTGGATGATAAGAAAGACCCAACATCTTTTCAAAATTACAAATGTTACAAATAAAAAAAACAATGCTCTACAAATGTGTGCATTTTGCATTAAAATGATTTACAATAGATTTAGGACAACAAATATCAGTATTTGTAGACAGACTTGGTTTAGTTAATATGCTTGTCAGTAGTTTTAGAGCCCTAAATAACGTCTGGCATTGTAATCTACAGCTGTTTTTGTACTCATACGAAGGGTCAAGAGGATATAATCATGGGTCACAATCACACAGAGACTTGGTTAAGCTCTTCACTAGATAACCTAAGTTCAGCTCCTAATTGTCTGTTTAAAATTAGCTTTTTCAGTATAGTTGAGCTAGGAGATAGTTAATAATGAAGAAGACAGTACATATAGTAAATTATCAGAAGTTTAGACTATTAGAAAGCATAAAATGTTTGTATATTTTCATGTTGGCGTCCTTATTAAGTTGCACAGTTTAACAGAAAATGTGCTAAAAAACAGAATAATATTTTCAATGACACTAATCAAGCAAGCATTGAAGGCTAAAGAGTATGGCTGAACAAATAAACAAAAATAAAATAGATTGCTAATAAAATAGATAAAATTAGAGCTTTTCTTGGACTTAAAAAGAAAACATCACATCTTATCCTAACTCTCTTTTCAATACGTTTATTGATGCATAATAAAATAAAGTTTATTATAGCGAAACAGTGTTGTCACCTAACAACAAAAGAGAAGCATAAAAAAATAAGTTTGCAATTTTTTTCCTCCCTACAGAAACAATAAAACCATATAAAAGTAATTGCTAAAGGTCAAAAGAGACTGTGTTTTACCAAGACATTTGTGTTTATCATTCAGGACAGATCAATACAGTATTGTTGTTTTAAAGAACAAAAGCCAGGGAGACTTAACACTGACCTTTGTTTCCATTTTCCATTGTGTACAGGAGGTTCAACGAAACATACAAATAAGCCCCTCAGGTGTGTTGGGGGATAAAAAAAAAAACTATTATAAAACTTTGGCATACAGATTTAACTCTGTAAGAACTTGATTCTATTTTACACAATTTAAGTTCTTTTTAATCATTAATGAAAATAATTACATAAATATAATACCAGATCTTATATATTAAAATGTATTTTCTCTAAAACAATGTTATTATATTTATAGTCCATCTATTATAATGTTAAAATATTTTAATGGTTCAGTGTAACACATTTTAGAATCTTAGCTGTTTGGAACAAGATTAGTGTTCAAACTACTCAGGCTATATACAGTATGTGAAAGGAAATTTAAAGAGGCAAAATGGAAATCAGGATAAACAGTGTAAGGTAATTATTAAAACTAATCTTTACTTGATATTGCATTTATCATGTACATTTCCTCAAAACAAACAAAAATAAGCAGGAGGAATAGTAAATTAAATGAATGAGTAAATAAATAAATAGTTTTGTCAAAGTCAAACCTTTAAAAAAATTAGTTGTATGCGTGATTCATTATCTACATCCAACATTTGCAGTCAAGTTAAAAGAACACAGATTTAATTTAAAAAAACATTTAAGATGTTGACGATGCTGCAACAAGAAAAAGATGAGTCAAAGAAAGACAATTCGGGCGTCATTAGCAGTGGTTTTCTTTCGGTGCACCTTGCTTCTCGTTGAATACTGATCATGCCAACATCTACAGTAAGAGTTGCTCTTAATGGTAAGTCAGAAATTAGTTTTGTAACACACACAATCCTTCAGGGAATAGCTTGAATTCTCAGATCTCTGGGAATTATCATCCCTGCAGAAAGGAGACTAAGATGGCACTGTGAGCCTAACCACAGGGCTGTAAAGCCATTGGGCTAACTAGGCTTAAGGCCTAGTAACATCTATACGATATTTTCAACCAATGTACTCAGCTAAAGCTTAAACTATATGATGAAACTGCCGAGTTTAGAAGTTCATAGCTCATAATATATGTTGTTATACCGTATGGCCCGATACTCTGTTCCAGTCTGTCTGCTCATGCTGTACAACCAAAAACTCCAGGTCAGACTCAGTCCAGTAGAGAGATGGCGCTGGTTGGGCTGGTCTGGCTCTTCTGTCCAGAAGTAAAATCAGGGAAGAAGAAGGATTCCCTTGTTTGCAGAACCTCAGTATGCAAGGTTTAGGTAGATCGGCTTGTTAACCTGCTTCAACACCAGGATACGCTCACGATCATCTCACCAGGGCCGACTGAATTTTAAACATGTTTGATTTTCATCCAAATGTACAATTCCTGATTGGGACCTGGTCATGAGCAGCCAATTACCCCTCGGGCCCATCCAAAAGAATCTCACAGGACTAAAAAATTGCCCCAAATACTGGCAATTCCCTGTCTTAAAGAAACAGTCATATTACCAGAAGAGGAGAAAGGAATCCAGTAACAGCAGAAATGCGTGTTTTGTAGAGTATCTGACTTTTTAATTGAGGCCTATCCCTCCCTATCTCTCTCTGGACTATAGTATGAACATCACCATAGTTTTTGTAACACCTGTTTACATCCCACCAGGTACTAAAGACTTTCAGACTTGTAGATGGCAGTATTAGCAACAGTAAGAGCGAGTACCCTGACACTCTGCATATTATGGCAGGCACCTGTATTCATGCTGTGATAAGACCAGTGCTTCCCAAATTTGACTGACAAAGGAACTTATGCAATGGAAAAGCTTAACAGCAATATCAATCTGTGCTACAAGGCTTTATTACTAAAACCAATGGACCAGGCTGACCACTTGTTCCTGTAAACTGCTCTAGCAAAAACTGAAAGACAGCTTTGACAAAGGCAATTTGCTGGATTTTTGAACAACCAGACTTAAAGCACTTCATAAACACTGTTGTTTATTATTTTAAGACCACCATAGAAACTGCTACTATGGAAAAAGACACCAAAGTCAACCCCAATACGAGGTACTTGATTACCAGAGTGGTCCAGCAGCTGCTAAAGGGGAGAACAAAATGCCTTCAAAATAGGCAATATGGTTCCCTATAGATCAGCTCAAGCAAATCTGCAAAGACACATATGGAAGGCCAAGGCATATAATAGGAGGAGGATCTAGACCCGCCTGGACAGCAAAAACAACCGGCATGTATTGCAAGCTCACCAATGCAAGCTCACCAATGACAAGATCAAGGTCAATGTGGCTGACAGGGATGCCTTGCTGGCAACAGAGCTATGTCTCTTATTTTCCTGCTTTGATCTGCATGGTGCCACCAGAGGCAGCTCCACTACACCCTAAAGTCTGGAGCAACTGTATGCTTACTGTGGCGGAGCATGAGAGGATATATATACTGCAGGCTGTTAAGCTAAGCAAAGCTGTAATAATGAACCGTCTCAAAATGGGTACTGAGGATTGCATGGACCACCAGGCTGGAATACTCATCAGGACATTTCAGTTTCCTTGCCTGAATCCACTGTTCCACCCTTTCTGGAATCCTCCACTGTTGTATGATTGGCCAATAAACTAATTTGCAAGCTTAGTCTCTACCAGATAGTTGCTCTTACAAAAGCCATCATGATTGGATGTGAACATCAGGTCAAGGCCCATAATACCACACCTCCTCAGCAGTTTAGCTTCAGAGTTTGAACTAGCCAAAGCCCTCCATCCTGCACTGTTCTGTCTCAAACAGTGAGGCAGCCGGTCTTTTGTCACTCAGCTTTTAACACCATATGTCCCTACAAACAAGTGGAGGCTTAGTGGTCTTTGATTGCCATGCTGCACCTGCGCATGGGCCAAGGTTTCCTATTCTTCTGCAATAATTCTAGAAGAATAGAAGATGTTAATTACAGAAGAATGGCATCCCACCCAACTCTTTTTGTGAATGGTGGGATGTCATTGTGCGGTGCCCGGGAAGCAGTGTGGGGTTGAGGGTTTTGCTGACCCACTCCCACCATGGCAGTTGGTGGGAGTGGGTGATGAACTCAGAACCTCTGGGATCCAGGCTCAATGCCCTAAACACTAGGCCATCACTACCCTAGTAGTTCCATCGGCTAGAAATCTCCTGAATCTACATTGCTACATGCAGTACCTCTTTCTTTATAGCAGTATGCTGAAATGTGACAGTGGGAATGTTTGATACTTTCAATTCAGGCCATAACATGTTATTAAATTTGAGTAATAAATTTAGATGTATGTGTGCATACAGTATCATTATTACCAAACACTAATATGCCTCATAAATTTGGAGGTCTCAACATATAATTTAATGGCCAATTTCTTCACAATCCTATAAAATACATCTTTTACAGAGCTTTTTGACTGTAACTTCCAATCTGATACTACATCTCACAGCATGTTACTGAGTCTACCATGGCCTATCACATCAATTTACAGTAATTTGTAATCTTTGATCTCAAGACACTTAAATTTTGTCTTTTTATTCTCTGGATGTTTTTTTTGTTAATACACTTTCTTAGTTCTTGGATCATTAAGCACATTTATAAAATAGGAATATATAAAAATAGTTCAAATGATGATGTAAAGTCATTTATTTTATTTTTTGTTTTTTAATAAAGTCAATTTATCATACCAAGTATATTTA
>NW_015151540.1:37943-63389 GCF_000732505.1 Cyprinodon variegatus | reverse complement strand
CAATTTTGAAATTAACTTTAAAATGCACTGGAAGCCAATGTACTGAGGCCAAAAGAAGGTTAATATTGTGTGTTTGTTGGTACCAATTAAAAGATGACGGCAGCATTTTAAAAAGAGAGAGCAAAGATGATTTACTGCGACATAAAGTCCATTACAGTAATCCAGGCAGGATGAAATAAGAGAATGGATCTCTGTTTCAAAAACTTGTTCTTTGGTCTTGTGTACCTGTGTTTTTATTTGCTCATTGGTTTACAGAAGACATATCTGAGTTTTCCCACTGAAAGAAAAATAAGTATATTTCTAGTCCATTCTATTCTAATTCATTAAAAATATTTATTAATTAATTTATATGATGGCAAATGTTGAAATACATAAATTATTGCTTAAAGACAGTTAATCTGTTATCAAACACAAACTTCATTTCTAATTTTTCTCTTTTTTTTTTACTTTAATTAACTGGATTGAAAACTTAATGTTATTCTGTCCAGGAATTATCCAGTGTCCAAACAAATCCAAATTGTTTGGTCCAACTTGTAAACCTTATTAACTTTGTCTGACAACAGCTATACTTTTACTCACACCTCATTTTTCATTTGTCTAAATCTAAATGGGTCTGATCACATACTATGATGATTTAAAGAAAAAATAACACATAGGAATTCTATTTATCTTCAAGTAAAGCAAAAAATTTGCCAATTATTAATCCTGAGATTGTTTATGTAGTCCTTTTTGAGCCTGAGAATAATTTTTGCACCAGGCATAATCAGTAGACTTAAACATTGTTGTGTGCCATCAACTTATAAGGAAACCTAAAACAACCATGGAGAATTGTCATTTGCATTATATGTCCTATAAATGTTTCTGCCAGTACAACCTAGAGTCCAGGAAGGGCATTGCTATCATTGCAATCACTTTTAATAAGGCAGTATTTGTAGCTCATCTTGGTAGCTCTAGTACTCATGTCATATTCCTCTCAAGATCTGAAATTGTTTTGCATATTTTCACATTTGATCTTTCCATTTCACTCTCTGTCTTGACTCCTTGTTTTGCTGACCCCCTCGGTTTATTTGCTTCTCCAATAGAAGTAATTTATGTCTATTCCTCATCCATGTTTACTCATAGAAAATACAATATAACAAGCCAACAGGGGGCACTAATTTAATAATAACAATGTAACCTTTGTATGCAGTCATACTATTGGGCTACTGGTATAGAAATGTGTGTGGTTGTAAATAGTATGTGACTGGGCCCCTTTGGACTGCCCAGCCCCATTCTATAAAAGCTTGTTTTTTCAGGAGTGGCAGAGATTCAACTGCCCTTTGGATAGTGACTGCTAGTGTACTAATATGGAAACAAAAAAATCAACCAGAAATTGAAATGCAAACAGAGTCTTAATGTGAAAAATATATTGGCCAATTGAGCTATTGTGTTTTTTCATAATGGACCTTGGCAAAGTTGAGAACCTAAATGTATTTGAATTCCTTCTTACAACAGTAGTGATGACAGCCGCTTCCACATGCACACACAAGCGTATAGCAAAAAAAAAAAAAAAAAAATATATATATATATATATAATCTGATGTTGCTTTATTAAAAAACACTTATAACCATAATATATCTAAAGGGAAAATTATACGGTTCAGTTCTATGCTACCTAAAATGTTTTCCAGTAAAATCTGTTTAAAGACATCAAAGGGGTTTTCTTGAAATCTGGTTTAAGAAGCAGCATTAGACATTACATGTATTTTTCTGTCTGTTTATGTCAGATTGACTCCTCTTGGTTGGAACTGTAAGATAGAGACAATTGCAAAATGTAGTTGTAGTTTTAAAAACTGAAGATTGATGTATTTCTTATTGCATAGTTTTTCAATGTTTAAGCATAAATCTGGAGAACATGTTTAGTTGTAAGAATTGTAAGGTAGTACTTTTTAAAGGTTATTTCTGCAGCAGGTGGTACTTACCATGAACCTATAAATTTAACTCGATCACTGATAAAATGTAGAATAGGTTTTGGAGCCATCTTTAAAAGCATTAAAATGTTTTTAATTATTTCTATAATTTTTTTTGATTGATTAAACTGTAAATCTTGTTTTATGTTTGTGAAAAATTTCTGAGTGTTTTGTAGCAAAGAAAATTAAAGCAGAAAGAATCCAAAATAGGACCTCTAACAAGTCCCGCTGAGATAGAGAGAAAAAGAGACACCTTTGCAGGCCCATTGCTCCTGGGCTACAACATGTATTGTGACGACTCAGTAACTCCAACAGGTCCACTTTAGACTATTTGGAGAGTTTTGAAAGACAGCCCGGCCAACTGTGAGTATGTGCTCTGACTTGCTGTATGATTCTTCGTCTGCCATGCGTCTCAATCAAGCCAAACGTCAGCTTCCCGGACGTCCTATCTTTGCCCTTCCCTCCTTCCTTTTCTTTTATCCTTTCTTCTCCCATCAAGCTCTTCTCAGGAGCAAGAAGAGGGATTTTACATTCTTGAACTAAATTATGATGAATCAGCCAAGCGATGTGTTTTCCGTCTTTCTTGGAAATAACAACTTGAATCTGTACTTTCTCCTGACAATCCAGAGGGAGAAGAGCAAGACAGTGTCTTTGTTCATAAGCTTGTAACTGCGCTGGACCAGTTGTGACTGAGTTTTAAGGTCCAGAGGCTGCAGCCAGGGTTAACTGGGACTTCACATTGGTCAAGCCTCTTCGTTTGTCTTTCAGCAAAAAAACATTTTACAAGATTTCACAATTTCTGTTTTCTTGGCTGATTGGACAGGTGACATTTTCTAACTTTAAATTCACCTCTACTTATTGCTGTTATATCTACCTTTAAAAAAAGTTTTATATAGAAAGCATTGCTGACTTTTTTCATTTCCTTTTAATAACTGGTTCTAAGAAATCTATGACAGACATACTTTTCCTGCTGCCTTTTCTCTAAAACCTTTAAATAGAATTCAGTTTAAAATATTGCCTTCAGAGGTCACTTTATCATTAAATAAAGTTTACTTGTTGTAAATTTCCTGCTGTATAAATACTGCTGGTGTGCTAGGGACCAAGATTTTAGAAGAATAATTCTGTATAATCGGTTTCATGAAAAGACCCAGGAACTCAGAAGACATTTCAGGGCTACATCTGTGAAGAAGTTTAAAGATGGCTTTGACAAGAAAATAAATATCCAAATCTTACAAAACATCACAACACAGTGTTTAATAATGCAATGAAAAAAATAGCAACATATAATTGCAAACATGTTAGACACTTAAAAGCTCTGACTAGGTCAAAAGTTCATCTTACGTTATAAAAGCCACCCAAAACATGCAACCGTGCAACAGTGGATTAGTTTAGTTGAAGAATAATTGTGTATAAAATGTTTCAGTTAATCCACACCTGAATCCAATTTAGAATTGGTTGCCTTTTAAAAGATATCCTCCATTCAATCTGATTGAGTTTAGGCTATTTTGCAAAAATAACATAAGAATATTTACATTTCCTTTCTTGTAAAGTAGATTCATGTTTGTGGTTGTAACATGCCAAAATTTTAATAGGTTGACAGTGTATAAATATGTATTTAATACAGTTTAATCAGGGCTAAAGACAATGGCTAAATATATACAGTGTATCTTGAATTTAAAAAATAAATAGATAACCTGATACACTACAAACTACAGATGTAGGTTTCATAAATATATTCAGCTTTTAAAGCTAACTTTTATTAGTTTTAACGTATTATTATTGTGGAAATATATTGAAGAAAGACAATTTAAAAAAGAACTTGACAACCGTGGTAAAAAAAAAAGTACAAAAAGGTGTGGTTTGCTTTTGGATATTTTTATAACATTCACAAAGGCCAGGAAACTTTTATTACTTTCAGGTAAGTAATTCATCTCAAACTAAAAACATAAATGTTTTTTTCTTTTTAGACATTAGAGGTTTTTTTTTTTTTCTTTCCTCTCTGGCCAGTGGTGTTGAGGTCTGTCCCTGCATAAGTAGTGTGCAGGACTGGTACAGTTGCTGCGGCTGACTGATCTGCCGGCTCATTAAGGCACTGGCAAGCCCATTTGGCCTGGTCCTGTAATGGGAAGCTGTACTGTGTCAGAAACACTTATTTGCTCCACAGCCATCACAGCACATTAACATTCACGATGGCCTATCACACGAGGGGAGGTGAGAGCGGGTCAAAGGGGTAGCTCTGAGGGCTTGCTCACAATGCTGGCCCATTCACACATGCACAAACATACAGTAAATTTGCATTCCATATATGTGCATAAAGGAAAAGAGAAGATGTACTAAACAATCTCTTTATATAACTCCTAAATCCCTGCATGGATCGCATGTATATGGATTACTATTTACAAAGTCTTCTATGCATATAAAAAAGCATGACCTGACATAGTTTCAATTTCTTAACACACTTTTTCGCTGATTGCATGCACACACACTTGCAAACTCTGCAATCTCTTACACACTCAACGAAACATGCAATCAGCCCTCTAAGTAAAGGTCACATTTGCAATGCAGGTGACTCGAGCAGAAGGCACAAGGTAATTGGCTGACGGGACGGGGAGTGCTAATACCTTGTCTCCGAAAGATTATGTGATGGATGGGAATAGCTTGGCATTGGGGTAATTAGATGTGTTTGGAGAAGACAAGGCTGGGCCAAGCCCTTCTCTTATAGTGAGTGGTAGTAAATTGGTGAAATGGAGAAAAGTCAAGGAAGGGGAGGCATCTTGAGAACTGGGGGTCACACAAGGTCTTTCTTGAAAATTTCAAGATCAGTTTAGGACCAACACTAATAAAGAAATGAACTTCAGCAGAAAGTTTATGGAAATAAAGCAGCATAATTGATTTTTTAAGAAAAAACAAAAGTAGAATTACAGTTGATAAATCCCCAATATGAGTTTTGTGCTACTTATTAAACTAAAATCACCATATTTAGCAACTGCCTATATTTGCCTTATAGTTATATATTCATATTTTATAAATTAGAATCTGTGTTAAAAGCAGGCAAATTTTCCAGAGTATTTACGATTAATTGATTAATAATCCGATAGTGAAGGGTTCCTTTCTAAAGTGCCAATAAATAAGTACTGTTAAATTTGATTTAATGTATTCTGAGTGGATATTTATGCAACAACTCAACAACTTAAAAAAAAAAAGTCTGAATTATGAGTTAATGTTTAAATTCATTATGAAATTTCTCATACAGATTCAAATATCATATATAAATATTCAAAGCTTCAGTGAAACGCTCCGCTTCAGTTCAAATTTAGTTTTAGAAAAGACACATTTCTTATATGTTTTTATGTATGTACATATGATTGCATCTGTTTTTGCATTGTGGACATACTTTTTCAATGTAACGGATTCTTAACCATTTAAAATTAAATGAATAAATAAAGAAAACCCTGAAAACATTACAATTCTGGAATCGCTCTGACCTCAAACATACTGAAAATGTATAGACTATGCTTACATTTTTAAAATTCTCAGGCAATGATCAACTAAACAGCCAAATTTTGCTCATAGCTACAAAAATAATCTGGTTTCTCTGGAGTTTGGTTAGGGACATTTATTCAAATATCAGTAGAAGTATTGATCCATAAGCTTAATACTGGTCTTGTGTGGTGTATAGAAAGTTCTAAATTGATTTGAAATTGTGTACCTTACTCTAGCTTTCAAAAACCACTGCATCTATGCATTTTTTGTAATTTAACAAAAAAAAAACTTTAATGAAATTAGGCCAATGATACAACAATGCTCTTTTTTTTTAACCAAATGGTTGCTTTATATTTTTACTAAGCTAATTTAGCTTACCCCTTGAATCTAAATCAATAAAACTAAATTGTGTAAAAAGAGGATATGATTTGTGCAATGCAAGGCTTATACAGAAAATCCCCTCGTTATGCTGTTATTCAAATTTACTGTACAAACTAAGATAAAATAATGAAAAATGTAAGACACATTTGAGAAGCAGACATGAGGAAAGAGAGTGAAGATGGGTGCAAAGCACTCTAATTGAAGTGGGCCAGTTGCAGTGGGGTGAAACCCTTTAAGACACATGCATTATTTACATAGAGTGTGTGCATGTGTGTGTGTGGGGAGGGGGTTGATCCTGTGCGAAACCCCGGCTGCATTGCACCTCCTTTAGAGAAGGAATATATGCTATCACAAGGCATTCAAGTGGAAACAAAGACTCTGGAGTTCTCCATATTGTGTGCTTAAAATGGAAATATTGTCACCAGGGCATTATTTTACTGTCATTGTCAAGAAAGGACCCAAGTGTTTTTATAGTATAAATCTAGTTTGCAACAGATACAACGCTAAGTTGGTGGTTCAATCAACAGCTCACTATTGCAGCATGCCATACAAATCCCATGTGAGTCCATAACTTCAGATAGAAGTAAGTCAAGGGGACTTAAGGTTTCATTTCAAATTTCTTCAAAGGTATAATCTAGTTTTTTAACAAACTGAACAAGTGGGGAAACACATCAATGCTAAAAGTAAACAAAAAAGTTGTTTTTTTCTTTCCTGTACAGATTATATTGTACAAATAAAAAATGTATTTCAGATAGCAGCTTCTAAAAAGCATATCTTTTTCATGGCATATAAAAGGCATCCCTTAATAATTTAAATTAAAATGTAAGTTTTAGTCAATAATCTACAGTTATATTTTTAAAATCAAGGTATACTGTACATTAAGATGAGGATCATTTGTCACATTGCAAATACAATTGATAAAATCTTTAAGCAGCACATCCTTTTCATTACGCATAGATCTCTGCATTAAAAATGAACACAATAACATGATACTGTATATACTGTGGAAATCTCATGACATCTTGTTGCTCTGCAGTGAGTGCTGCAAAGCAGCTGAATGATAGGTTCTTGGGTAGTGCACCACTAACTAGCGGCTGCTCTAAAAAGCTAATATTATTGAATATTGAAATGGGTATTTGCCTATAAATATTTATTTAAGTTTGAGATGAAACATTTAAGATTGAGATGAAACACATTTGAGATTAAACTCAGCTCCTGCAATTCTGAGTCTATAGTTCCTGACAGGAAAAAGGTGGTCAGAAAGAGCATAGCCAAAGGCAGAGCTCTTGATTTACTGCTGAGTCTACATTCTTAACCTCACGTATGAACAAAATAACAAGATCCCAGATCAAGCTTTCTTTTACCGGCTGGCCAGGAACTTCCAAGTTGGTCTTGGGGTAGAGTCACTTTTCCTCCAAACCAAGAGAAGTCAGCTGAGGTGGCTAAAAAATTTGTTTCAGATCAGCTCAGGACGCACAGGAGGGACTATGTCTCTCTGCTAGCTCTGGAACACCTCAGGCTTCTCCCAGAATACCTTTAGCAAGAGGAAGTGTCTGTGGAGATGGAAGTCTGGGTATCTCAGCTGAGACTGTTTAACTGCATCACAGTCCAGGATAAGAAGGAGATAAAGTGAAGAATACAGACAAAATAGACTAAAATAAAAATAAAAAAGTCATTGTCTTGTTTTCTTATATATTAGGACACTGCACCGTTTGGAAATTGGAGATGAACCAAAAAAAAAAAAAAAAAAAGTCATTGTCTTGTTTTCTTATATATTAGGACACTGCACCGTTTGGAAATTGGAGATGAACCCCATAATATATGGTTTTGTACGTTTATGATAGATGAATGAACCACTTTTCATGTAAATAGGGTAGGTGCAGAGACAGGTTATTTTATTCCTGAAAAACATGCTAAAAATCTTGAGTAATATGAGGGGGGAAAAAGATGGACCTTTGCAGCTCCAGTTCAGTCTTTGCTACTTATCATTTCAGATGTCTGATGGTGGCCTTTTTGTCTGTTCAAATTATAATAGCTGAAAATGTAAGAGTTCGCCCATCACAGTATTCAGGGAAGACATATTCTGTGTTATATAGATGTTTTTAGTCCAAAATAAGTATGCCACTCACAAAACAATAGAAACACACTTCTTTTTAGATTCTAGCTAAAGCTGGTAAGAGACTGTGTGTTATTTTCATCTTCAGTGAAACAAACCTTTTGCTGACAGAAAATTATCTAAAATCATCATTTAAAAAAAAACATAGTACATTAGAAATAACAAATACACACTGATAAGGTTTCTTGGAGACCCTTGCTTTTGACTACTGACACTAAAACTTTACCCTCACACTTCCATTCTGTAAAGTATGGTAGTGGCGACATCATGTTGGGGGGATCGTTTGTTGTGAATTGAACTAGAGAAAAAAGAGTGGCTCCATCAATAAAAAGCATTATTTGAGGTGAAAAAGGAGAAAGAATCGACATTAAACTTTCAGTCTAATCTGTCAGACAATAAAAAAAAGCAACATTTCTTTTTAAACGGACTATATGAAAAAACTGAATTTGCTCCAAATAAGAACAAATACTAGCTGATCTGATTCACCTTTACCATGAAGTAACATCACTTTTTCCAGGATGACAGTCAAAAGGAAAGTATGCAAAATGTCACATGACAAACTATAATGACTCTTGCCCAGCAGGTTATTGCTGTTGTGTGCAAATAAGATTAGCAGCTTGTATTTTCTCAGGTCTCTGCTTTGAAACAGTAAGCCTGGCTGTGTATATAATTAGAGAGAGATTATGGCAAGGCCAATGCCAGCGACCATGGCCAACTGACATACTGTGTGTGCATTTGTGTGTGTCGGAGTGAGCTGGCTGCAATTGTTTAGTAGTAGCCTCTCTATAATCTCTGTGTGTCGATGCATATGAGTGTACAACACCACAGGTAATGTTTGTAGTGCAAAAAAGAAGCCAGGAAATCAAGCAAGGATGAAAAAAAAATATCTGAAAATATACCAAAAAATCATTATAAAACAAATAGTGTAAGAAAAATGCTGGCTTTAAATATACTTGTGCCTGAGAGGACTTCTAAAACCCCAATTCCATGAGAGACTGATGTTAATTTGATTGTCAGTGGTTGCCCTTTGTTACTCCAGGCTTCAGACTCAATCTCAGTGTAAACATACCACACCATGAACTTGGCAGATGTCTGCAGCTAGTATCTATCCTGCCCTGAGTGTTTAATTGTGAGGCCATTGATATCCTGTTTATTCAGTCTGCATAGGAATAATCACTTCAGTAAATGTGGGATGTTTTGACAGGACTTTTGGGGTTTTTAGGTCAAAAATCTTCTCATTTGAAGCCCTGTAGGGAAATTCAGAAAATGAAATGTTATCACAAAAAGTTCAAGAATGGTCAGGAAAAAAAGAAATATGGGATATAGATTCATTATATGTTTTTTTTCTATTTTATTTTTCTTTCAATTTTTCACATATCAAAAATATCATTATTGCAGTCAAGTATATGCAACATGCCTCAATCTTGACCTCTACATCATCTATCATATCAACTATGCAATGCCTTTCTTTCAGCTACATTACCATCTATTTCCCGTCACTCCATGTTGCCTGAAAGTTACTAAATAATAGAAGAATTATGGGTATTTTATTCAACCACTTTTTCACGCACAGTTTCACACAAATATGCGCTCAGAGCGTTTTTCTAACTGACTGCAGAATCACAGTGGTTTACTGCAGCCTGTACTAATAGACATCTCGCAGCTCACTACTCTCCCTCTTGCAATTAGTTTTCATTGAATGCTATTGATTTTTAACCCCTTTGAATTACATAAACAAAAAGTCAACCACCTAGATGTTTGTAGTCATTAGGTGCAAGTCTTTGTGTCTTCCTCAATACTAATTATATGAGGCTGCTGGTGGCTATATCCCCCCTTCTTGAAAGAAGGAAAAAGAGGAGAAAAAAAACACTACATGCACCAGTGGAGACCAGGGGTCCTGTCGCATATGTGTGTGCATGGGTGTATGTGATCGAGTGTCTGAGCGCATGGCTATCCTTCCACCGTGAAGCCTACGGAGAATACACCTAATAAAATAAATATGACTTGGACAAAGAAAAAACAACGTGGAAAGTGTTTGTCCCATGGCACGTCTTTCAGTGAGTTGGTAATGTATTGCATTGTCTGTGTGGTCTGCCATTTCTCCTGCATTGTTAAAGGAGTGCTCTCAGAAATGTCCTTGCTATACTTAAGTCTAAATAAATCCTGACATAAAATTTTTGTATCCTTTGAAAAAGATTTCTTTTTTTTTTTTTTTTTTGAAAGATTGCTATTGGAATACATATATATATATATATAAAAAAAAAAAAAAAAAATATATATATATTAGCAGGGAGAAGGAAAGAAATAATGGAAAATGGTATATTTCTGAAACCGAAACACACCTCACCAAGAAGTGATCGGAGATTTCCTCATTCGTTTTCCTTTTTAAGTATATCATACTATTAAACAGATTTAAACCTCTAATATATAATGCAGTTTTTCATGACCCCACTTATAAATACATTTCTCCCTTTGTTTTATTACGAATCAAGTGTGAATAACCAACAACATTGTTGATGTCTATCTGCATTGGAAAAGGTAACAAAGCCCCTTTTTAGGTGAACCACAGTGAAAGCCATATCCACAAATACAAAGAAAAATAACAGCAAAAGAAAAATACACTTTCACACACCAATTGCGTCATGTGGTCAGAAAAATCAATTTACAATCACATCCCTTCTCACGTTAATAATTAGTGCTGATCTTTATGTCCTTACTTTTAAAGGCATTCGCTCAAGCAGAGCACCTGCTAGACAAGGCTGAATGCAAGTCCTATCATACTGACACCTCAGAAGCTGTTTTCCAGGTAAAAGCACTCCCTTAGACTCAAAGTTATATTAAACAAATGCTTTAGTTTGTGAGAAACTATCTATGTGAGAAACTGTCTGTGAGAATCTCTCCCTGTGCTTCTTAAGTAGTAAGTGAAAACCTGTGTGATTCAGACCTGGCAGAAATATTAGCAATATTGTATCTGTCCTCCCTTGGAAAAGGCCTGCCTAAATGAGAAAAAACTGAACCTCAGTTACTGTTAAATAATATGCATATTTATTTTTTATTTTTTTTGTCAACCAAAATCGTAACCACAGCTGCTCTAGGGCACACTGACAGAAACGAGGCTGCTGTTTCTATCAGTGGTCAGGTGCCATCGGACTCTCTGACCACCCTCAGTAATAATGTAGGTGTCCAAGGACACAAGAGTGAAATAGACGAAGCTGGGATTACACCCGGCAACCCTCAGGGCACAGAACACATTCTTGGATCTTACACCGCTGTCTCCCCACTATGATGGTTGTTGGATCTTCTTGGTCTGCTTTGGATTACATACTGTGAACACAGGAACCATGATTTCTAGCAGAAAAAAGGACAATATTCCTTCATTTGTTTGTAATTGTTGGCTCAAGCAGAATTATAGTTATATAAAAGTTATATAAAAAACAATTATCTAAAGCACAAAAGCAAGTTAACTTTGAAAAGGCTGACAGAAACAAACAAAACAACAAAAAAATAGAATAAATGCCGGGTTCTTGTTAATCCTGGTTTCTGATGTCTTTTGGTTATTTTCTACTTGCCCATCTTGAAAGCACTTCCGTTTTACTAAGTTAGAAAAAACTGTTGCAATATTTTGATCAGATAATGCTTGATAGCCTTTCCCTAATAAATATTGAAATCATCATTTAAAGAATGCATTTTGTATTGATTCAAGCTTTCTTTATTGTATATGAAAACTTGTTTAACAATCTGAATAATCCCAGTGAATTAAAAGAACAAAAAAACTGAAGAAATCTTTATAACACATACTTTTTAATGCCATTGCTTACTTTAAATGTTGCAAATAAACACAGAGTTGCACAGGTCTGTGTTTGCACCAGCTGCAGACATATATTTGCTCATCCTCTAAACAAGGATGCAGTGCCTATATACAGAACAGATTTGGCTAACTCCTCAGAGTTGAATCATTATAGCCTTTTCTGCTTTTTGGCAGCTGCTCAATGACTATGGGAGGACATGTATGAATGACACCACAAAAAAAGAAAGTGACTGTACAATTATTTTACATATATAATCTTTGTCATTGATATAAGAGAAAAAGTAAGATTGAGATATAGAATCAATATGCAGTGTTTTACATCAACAATACAGCTAGATGTTTATAGAATCAAAACTGATATGTTTAACTGATACCACTTTGAACAGAATATTTACATTATCTAACAGCGTTAACTATTTTGCTTTTATTGATGAAGAGAAAATTTCATGAGAAATGGTCCTCAGTTGCTCCACTTTCAAATTCAAGGATCCCAGAGCATGACAAAAAAATACATTGATTTGGCCATTATTTTTAAATATGTCTTTTATGTCAATCTAATACAGGACATTGTGTATTTCATTGGAATTTCTTCTGTTTAGTACATACAAAAAAGCTGAAAATTCTGAGGAGACAGTATTGAGTACATCATTGTCATACTTTTTATGAATCTGTTTTGGAAAGATTAAATTAGGGAATAGCCCTTTGAAGGTTGCATGAACAAACTGCAGTCCTACCAATACAATGCGCAATTCCATTCATTAGAGCAATTTACCCGGCGATGCAAAGCTTAATTTGTCATACGTTTACATTACACTTGGGGACATCAAAAGACAGAAATGTGATTCTAGAAGCAGAAACATCTGATCAGTTGTGAGATTTTCAAAACATCAGAACTTATTTAACAAAGGTGTTATAACCTTCCTTTAGTCACATTACTTTTTGACAAGAGTAAAAAAACATTGTTAAGTCATTTTGATTGTTAAAAATTTTTCAGGATATTTAGAAAGTTCATTTAAATATTGCTCTTTTCATCAGCTCTTCTAATGCAATACTGCAATACTACTACAAAATGCGACTACAGTCTCACCGTTAAGGGGGGTTCACATTGCAATTGAATTGTGGTGATTTTAGCCCCGATCTTCCCTTTGGCCCCAGTTATCAGTAAGCTAATCCTGCCATTTGGGCTGTGTTAAGAGTGAACAGTCTGCTTCAAAGAATGTTGTGACCAATCCAATCGCAAATTGTAAAAAAAAAAAAAAAAAAAAAAAATTTGTTGGATTGATTGTCTAAGCTCATTGTTTTTTCTTATGTGATTTCATCTGAGTCAAGCCCAATCAAGTCAGATGAAGGAGTTTTAAAATCTGAACTTTTTAGCTATACACAGCACATCAACTGATCAGATATAATGAACTGGGAGCTGGCTGGGAGACATTAAATGCAACCAAGCTGTGATCTCTCCACTTGCAGAGCTGACAGCATAAAGCCATGAAAAATGAACATGAAGATATATATAATGGGGATATACTGCCACTAAAAATAGCAGCAGGACATCATCAAGAGGTTGGCAGCTTGGGGTAGTAATCAGTTGGGATTCCCAGTGTTACCTTCTGGGGTCTGCTGTTTGGAAGAACTACAACCTGATGTGTAAAAGTAGGATCAAAATCTTAACGAACCGACTGCACTCACTCTCATGATCTCAGCACTGATTGTGGTCTGATTCTTTACACAACATACCTGCTCAGCTCCACCCTATTTTTAATCACTTCTCATCTGATCCACCTGCTTGTGACAGTATATCCCCAGTCTTTAGACCAGACATCAGTGCCAGATTGTTTCGAGCCATTCGGTAAGACTTATTCCAGCATTCATTCCTGAATACCAACCTGTTTCTACCTCTCGACTCCTGAGCCTACTCGATCCCTGCCTGACTTGACTGCCTGCCTGACCGTTGCTGAACCTGGAACTGTTTCTCATCCTCGCCCTGGAATTGCTTCTTGTGCTCCATGAGACTTCTGATCACCTGGCTCTGACCCTGTACTTCACACCCAAAATGCTCCTGTCCCTCTGGTCTACTGTTGCCTTCATGGTTCTGCCCCTCTAACTGTCCACAGTCATTCTAACTCGGCAGGAGTTATTCTCTGGGACTTCCTGATCAGTGACAGCAACATCAGCTCTACTGTCAACCGGCTCGAACCTAACCTCATGGTTCTTACGAAGTGAGGACTAAGAGAAGGTGAGTGATCATTATGTTTGTGACTGATGCACATTGTAAAGTTAACCTAGTCACTAATCTTCTGTCTCCGTTTCCAGAGGTTCTGCCCTAGTCACTGACACTACTTCCGCAAGTTTCATATTGAAAAAACTGTGTTAAGCTTTCACATTGGTTGTATGGTTTGAATTCCCTCCTACATGTGGTGAGCCCATTGGAAGGAGAACCAATGTTTCCTCCTGGCTTCATGGGTAAAAGCCTGGCCACCAGGCGCTCAGCAACGTGTCCCACCTCCAGGCCTTGTCCAGAGTGGGGCCAGTGACCCGCATCTGAGCAAGGGAACACTATGTCCATTTGTCTTGCTCATGATAAAATGTTTGAAGATGTTTTCAAAAAATATTTTATTCCCTACTCATGGCAGAAAATAAAGCAGTTATTCTCTCAATTGTCATTGTATATTGCAAGATTAATGCATTGCAGCAAAGCATTTCAAACTTATACACACTTTGTCCAATGTCCATTGAGAGCATCAAAGTTGGCTTGTGGATAGTGTGTTTATTGTATTGCTGGAGATAACGCACTGTATGAATAAAACTGTTCCATCCCCTTTATTATCATGAGTGTGGTGGTCTCATAAGTGTTTAAAATTTCTTGGGAATTACAATAACTTGTCTTGTGTACCAGCCTTAAAAAGGGTATTCACAAGATAATCATGATCAAAAGCTATTGAGATTCTGAATGAGTCTGACAGATGAAGGGAAAGAGGTGATTTGTTAATTAAAGTTCCAAACTTAACTTTTTTGTTATACAAGCAAAATGTTGTGATGCAGAAAACTCATACTTCATCTCAGCCTTAACACAGCATAGATGCAATGAAAATACGGTAGTGGAGGCATCATGCTGTGGAGACACTTGTTTTGGGCAGAAATAGGGAAGTTGACCATACCTAATTGTGAAATTGATGGATCTTAATACATTGGTGAACCTGTTAATTCCTGAAAAACTTGTGCTTGGAACAAAGACTAAACTTTCAAAATCTTAAATATACTAAAAATATACTCAGAGGCTTCATGGAGTGAAAAATATCCAAATATGACATTAAAACTTTTAATTGTATCTTAAAGGTTCTGCAAAAACCCAATGACCTTTGCAGGGTCAGAGGACTGCTCCACGTAATAGGCTGGTAATGGAGGAAAGTTAGGGTACACCTTGAGGAGGACCAGAGTCTTCTGCAAAGTAATATAGGGATACACAGAACAAGCAACCATGCATGAAGCCAAGTATACCTGAGAGCAATATTGGGCAACAGCATATTGCAAAAGTTGTTGGCATAAAAGACAAAATTTTCAGTTGGTGTGACCAAAAGCACCTGTAAGAAAAAAATACGATTTTCAGTAGTAATTTAAAAGAAAGTTAAAGATAGTATTTTCCGTAAGGTTAGTGATTTTGGTGTGAGCACTTTTTCGTCTTTATTGAGCAAATAAATGAACCAAGAGAAAACAACTCTGATAAGTTTAAATTAATGTTTGCATTTGTATTAAGGTACTCTGACATCTGTGGAATCACATTTTTTTCACATTCTTTGACATCCGCAGTCTGTTATTTGTTCACCAAAGGTCAGTGTTCAGTTTTTTTTCCCTTTGGCACCTAATTAAAATTGTTTGTTTGACAGCTTCACAGGGGTGTCTCGGCTATAGGTCTCATGTTTCAACAGTTTAAAGGTTTTCTGAGGAAAGGTTTTAGCCCTTGGATCAAAGTCAGAGAGATCCTCTAATTATGACGAGGCTCAGACTGGGTGTCTCACTCTCTCTTTTCCATCTGCAGTCTTGATCTCTCCGTCATTGACTCAGCCATCTATCACAAAGTGTTTCTTTGATAATTACATGCCAAAATGACTTAAAACCCCTCCCCAAGGTGTAAGGCATTGCAGCCCAAATGATGTGCCAACTCACCCTGAGGACTTTTAAACAAGGTAAGTCAGGGGAACGACTTGCAGTTACTCTCCCTCATTCCCATATCTGTACAGCAAGAGCTAATTACAGTCTTTCATAATCCTCTGACTGGTTATTTTGACTAAACAAGATCATACTGAATCTTCTTTTCTACTCGTGTCTGTGGGAGCAAGAGAGGAACAAGCTGGCAGAAAGTGAGCTGAAGACAGCCTGCCATTCAGCAAAACAGATAATTAACTGGTGTACAACAGAGTGGAAGTTTATTTATTTATCTTAACGGATTCAGTGAGCAGGGAGGATGACTCCTTTGTGTTTGTCAGGCAATGGAAATGAGACTTCAGGAAAGAGGGGCAGCAAGTAAAATAGAATGTTGATGGGCAAAATGCCAAGCCAAAGAGTCTCTGGTGGATTCTTTATGACATAGCTGTGTATGCATGTCTGTGTGTGTGTACAGGTGTGTATGGAGAAGCAAACCTCCAGAACAAGTCAGCAGAGCCTGAACATTTGGCACTTGCAGTTCATGTGTTAAATGTGTGCATGGTTGTCAGTGTGTAAGGAAGAGTGTTGAACTTGCTTAGCATGTCTGTTGGACACTTGCACACTTTGTATACTTTTACACACCATGGCAGTCATGAAGCTACTTGTCTGTCTGGTTGCTTCAGTGTGACTGTAAGTATACTAGATAGACTAACAGCTCAGTTTGTGTGAGGGAACCATTTAAAAAGGAATCTTGAATTTTCCAAAGTTTTTTTTATTTGTTGTACTTTTTGTGATAATTTTTTTAATTTGTCTATCATATTGTGATTAATAGCCTTTCATTAAATAAATCTGCAAATATTTAACAGTATGACTGTAATTGGTTTGCATTTACGCGGACTGTAAAAACTGGGGCTATGTGTTACTGTTTTACTGTGCATTTTTAACATTTTAACATGAGCTCGTTAAGTTCTGCAACATTTGTCTTAAAAGCTCTATAAGTGCTGCCCTTGTAGAGTTGAATAGTGTCTATTGCAGCCATTACCTATTATATATACCTTTATATATGAAGCAATTCTAGGTTTTGTTCTAATCTATTGTGTCAGATGATAACAGAAAGGAGCACGAAGCAATACATTTTCCTAAACGTTCGCACCAAACATGGAAAAAAAGGCTTTTGCCTACCAAACTATTCCCTTTGCAGATGAAGCTACTTTGTTCCACTGTGATGAAAATCTGACGCAGGTGTTGAACGTGGTCAAAAAGTATTTGAGAAGCATAAAAACATTGCTGAATTTGTTTAGATTATCAATGAATGAACTGATGTTTAACAACAGTGAGATTCCCACTGATGTATCGACAAATGTTGATGTTGTTGAGATCAAACAATTTTTTCAATTTCAGGATGTTTATCTTAATGAAAATATAAATTGCACAAATATTGATCATATATTATATCATGTTTGTATATTTTTTTACTCATTGTGTAGAGGTTTGGTGTAAAGTTTGTGAAATATATATAAGTTTCATTTTTATTCCACAAGAGAAGTCTATACGGATCACGAGTAGAAATGGGTATATAGATGGAACAAATGTTTTATTCCTAAACATAAAATTGACAAACTTTCATGACTTGATGAACATACAAGGTCCAAGACGTGGCTGTCGAAGGTTTTAATCCCGGCCAGTTTACCTTCGTCTCATGTCTTCGCTCTCTAATCCCATTTCCTTTCTGCTTACTTTTAAAATTATTGAAATAAAGGCCACTAAAAAATAATCTAAAAAAAGACATAACCTGCTACCAAGAAATTATAGAGAGGGATTACATATTTAATTTGAGAAATTTAAAAGTCAGAACTAATCCAAAAGAATGTTATAAAATATGTTTACGGAATTAAAATATGGAATAATCTGTTCAAAAAATCAGTTAGGGAAATAGTTCAGCTTTTATTTAAGTAAGTAATGAAACATAATATCTTATCACAATATAATGAGACACATTGACTCATTAGAGTGTTGTATCATTAAAAAAAATGATTTTTTTAATTAATATTGCTTGTTTTAAAGTTAAGAGTTATGTATATGGTTGCTTGATCAAAGTTCAGCTGCCTATGTTTAGGTTATGAAAGAAAGAATAAATTAAGGATTGTCTTCCTTCTTCTCATTTTTATTCAAAAATAATTTTTGCCAATCATATCAGAATGGGAAATGTAAATGTAAAACTTTTATTTATTGAATTAAATTCCAAAAAGTAATACTTTTTACTGCTGCTAAGAGACCAATAAGACTTACATACTGAGACAAAACTTACTTTTTTGATCAAATAATCTAATTTTAATCAATTTCATCAAGACTTTATTTGAAATTGGTCTAATGGGTGTAAAATCACCAGGGTCTCTCCTAGAGAAAACTACTATTTTGTCAAATTTAATTCCTTTGCAAATTAAGCTTTGTATGTTTTTGAACACCAACTAATTTTTCATCATTATGGAATTCCACATGAAAATCTGCAGAATTACTTTGCTGAACTTTCCCATGAGACGCTATCCCATTTTAGCCAAAGAAACTCTGTCTAGCACATTTAACTTTAAAAGTACAACTTTTGATGATAATTGTTTTTCTCCAGCAAGTGTAGTTTCCTGTTAAAGTCAAATTATCTCATTTTGTGGTGTTTCCAATACTGTTAAATACTAGGTAATCCCTTTAGTTTTCAGTAACAGAGGCTTTTATCACAAGGTTTACAAAAATGTAGCAGTATGGTATGTCAACATGTAATTTATTTTTCCCCAAAGTAATTAAATCATCATCTAAAACAATTTAAGGTCATAGCTTGATCAATGGCTGCATAATGGGAATTAATCATCATTATTCGCAATTTGTGCAATGTTTTTATTATTTACTAATACTCATATTTCTCAATTCAGTCCATAATTCTAGTTTCTTAATGGTCTGTCAATTCTAAACCATTAACCACCAAATTAGAAACATTGTTCACAATTTTGTCCAATCTTCACATTTCTAAAATAGTCAATGAATTGAAATATTTTTTTGTTGTTGTTTGTTTTTCACAGCTTAGATCAGATTTAGGCACCTTTCTGAGTTCGTCACCCAAATACACTGCAAATGCTTCTGATTACATTAGCCAGGTGTTTTTATAATCCAACCGCTTGATGGTATTAATGTATTTCTTCTAGTATCTTTAGTATGGGAGGCATGTATCAAGCGACATTGGTAAAATACTTCCCCACTTTGTCTGTTTTTAGACTAGAACAGGTATCAGACTAAAATAAGTCAGCCATTCGTAAGGGGTTACATTTTGACCACCTTCCTGTCTGCACTAAACTAAAGCCTTCCCAGCTTTCCGCTACAGCAGTGCTATTCAGCGCTGCTCTTCAAGGCACACTGCTCTGTATGTTTTAGATCAAGGTTCCTCCTTTCCGGTCCTTGATTCCCATTGTCCGGCACTTTTTAGATGGGTCTTTTTCAACACACCAAATTCAAATAATCAGATCTGAAGACTTTACTGCACACTGAGGATATAATTTGGTGGTTCAGTTCAGGTGTACGGAAGCAGAGTCACATCTAAAAGTTGCTCAACACTGAACCTCGAGGACTAGAATTGAGAAAGCCTGATTTAGAGGTTTCTCTGCTTTAACACCTCTGATTCAGTTGTTTGCTGTTCAGCAAACCCTATTAATCAGACATCAGTTGATGTCAGGTATGCTGAAGCTGGGAAACATCTACGTAGAACTCTGAGGACCAGAGTTGAATCTACTACTCTACGGTAACAATAGGGGTGATGTTTCCAGGTGGATGTGGAGTGCTGTTTTCATTTTTTATTTCTTTTTTCAGGCCACAGTGTTACATTTGGATTCAGTTCTTGCAATGTGTCTCGTTTTATATATGCTGTATTTTATTTACATTTTATTTTGATTGATGCAATCTGCAAATGGGACTTATTGTGGCTTTATTTCATTTGCAGAAACCATGGCTGATATATTGGCAACAGCTTTTTCCACCTGAGCTGTAAGTTTTTGCAGCTCAGCCAGAGATTCCATGGGCCTCTTGAATACCCTGATAAAAACTGTGCCGGAAGGCCGGCTGATTTATGTAGAAACCAATATCTTGGCAAGTTTGTAGTATTGCAACACTCCAGCATTTTAAAATTATTTAATCAAAATTGTTGTGAGTCATGTTTAAAGCTTGGAATAGTGTTTGTTAAATTAAGACTGAAATGGAATTTTCCTCACCTGCATTGATATCTTTTTTTACCAGACTCATTTGATAACAGTGTAGAATATCTTTTATCAACTTTACATTTCTGCTTTCTGTCATTGATTTGCAACAGCTGCTCCTGTAAGTATAAATGCTTTGGCATGTGATTGATCAAAAACATAAAAGGTTTTAATTTTTTTGCAAGCTACTGTGTATCTGTTTGCTTATAGATGTTTTTTAAGACTTTAAGTCCATTTATTTAAGGCATTTCAAAGGCCTGCATCGCATTGATTTAGCACATCGCTGCTGTGCTAAATCAAACAGTCTCAGTTTTTAAGTGTCAAGGGTAGGTTTGGGGTTTATAATGAGTAGTCAACTTAATTTCCTTTTCAATTATGGGACTCACTCATGTGTCTGTTGGTCAGATTCTAAGCTCCAAAATATACAGTACATTTGCAACAGGACAAATTTTACATGGAGCCTGCTCATTTTAGGCAGTATTTAAAGCGACAGTGACCTCTGTGGTTTGAAATTAGAACTACAAATTAAAAGCAAGACATAAAGTTTGAATTTGGAACAGTTTATGATCTGAGTTTGAGTTAAATTGCTCTATTTGATTTTAGTTGTATTTATTTCTAGCTATATTGGAGTCCCTCTGTATTACTAGTGATTTATTTGGCAATTAGGTCCAGGGAAACATTGATTTGATACAACAAGAGAGGGATGTTTTATGTTAAATTATATGTGTTGAAACAAAATTGAGGGGATGAATTAAAGATCAGTGACATGCATCTGAAGCTCTGTGTCTCTTTGAATAAAAAGAATGTCTCTCCTTGTCTGTCAATCTTCTTAGTCTATCTGTGTAATTCACTGTGCTTTTCTGTGCGCATAGGCCTGTATTGGAGAAAGAAGAACTGACTGTCAGACTGCCTGTCTATCACCACTGATACTAGCAGTGTGCTGGAGGGGAAACATCTAGATATTTCTGCTTGACCGTACAGCTGCCCAGCCTGAGACGGCCTCTCTTCCTGTGTTGGCCCCTCTGCGGACAGCTGTGCTGGGCGTGGATGTGTCTGCTCATGTCTCGGTGTGTGTGCCTGTGTGTTTATGCGCATCAGACAACTTGAGACAATGTGGGGGCCAGTTGGACAGTGATTTTTGGAATCTGTTTCACCCTCAGGTGACTGTCAAGCTGTCAGAAAAGCAGGTTTGTTCCAGCTCAAGATGTATCTCACCATGTTTATATTTGCAGCTATTTTCCCCTTTGAGTGCTAACATCTTGTTGACAATGCTGTACACAGAGAGCCTGGACAGGTAAATAAGTCACACAGTGCTTCTTGCCAGTCGGTGTGAAGCTTTCTCAAGAGGCAAGATAAAGAAAATACAGACTAATATTTTATATCTTAGAATTATTTTAATGCCTAAGAGAAAGATTATTATTTATAATTGCAAACATTTTAAATTGTGATGCTAAAGGTTACAAGTAAAATGCTATTAAACTTTAGCATATTGATTTTCGGATTTATCAATAACACATTAAGTAGAGAAATTGAAATTAACAGGTTACAATGTAAATCTGTAAATATCACTTGGTAATAATCAACTAAGAATAAAACCTTCTTATTTCAAGAGACGCAACAAAAACAGAAAGCAGAAAGTTAAAGACCAATAGTAGTGTTGTCTGATTAAACCTAAAAATGAAAATAGCAGTAAAAACAACTAAAGATAATAAAGTGTGGATTACCACAAACAAGCTCACAAAAGAACTGTCTTCTAGTCCTCTAGTTGATAAACTGATTGTTTCAAGTAAAAACAAGTAAGACGGATAAAGGCCCTTTAACTAATTGTAGCAATTAAGACATAATTTTATTTATTTCTGTCTTAAAGCCTACTAGTTCTGAAATACCAAATCATGTTATAAAAGGTTAATTAATACTTAAGAGTCAATTTCATTGAGTATTTTTTCACTCATACTTGATTTAATTCATAGATGCTTACTTTTTTTATTTTTCAAAATCGGAAGGCTGTTTTAAATAATTGATGATCCCTAAATACTTCCTTTACATGTATCTATATTTATTTTTCCACCTACCGGTACCTTAAGTTACTCCACTTTTTTATGGCAGGAAGATTAAAACAGTGTTCAATTATAGCAGGTCATAACTATCACAAGAGAAGACCCACAGAGTTGTGTCATATTGCTATCCCAGGGGAACTAGAATTCCAAAATTTTTGGTTAGAAACTCTAAATAGCTTTTGTCTTCTTAAAAAAACTACACATTAAATTAAATTGCTAAATTTAAAGCAGTTTTGAAAGGACTGTAAACAGCAACATTTGCCATCGGTGGGTAAATTAAAAAAACAAATATTTCTTAAATACGTTTGCCACTAATGAAATGTGCCCAAACAGAGGGTTGAATTTTTATACAGTACTGTTTTCAGCAATGAATAAAGAGAACAATAACAGTAAAAGTGTTCACTTTAGTTAGCATTTTTTCTCTTCCATTAAAATTCCCCAGGTTCTTTTTTTTCTCAAAAGTATACATACATTACAACTTAATTTTGTGTGTGACTCAAAATCAGGGTTAAACTTTAAACATTATATTCTACTTAAGGCAGAACAAATAAGTATAGTTACCAGCAGAGGGTTAACCTGTTTAATGGTGCATTCACAGGCAGCAGAATCAGAGATTCCTTATTATTCTGCCCTTATATAAGCTTGACTCCCCTATCAGGTTGCAAAACAGCACTATTCTCCGGTATCAGTAAAGACTATATCTAAGGTTGTAATTGGTCCAATTTTGTTTCCTAGAAATGTGAGTGTAAGATCACCCAACCTGTTCCTGCCAATGGGCTGTTCCCACTCAGTGAAGGGAATCCCATCATGCAGTAAATCTCACCTAACCAATCCAAGTTCTGGCTTTAACAAGGATGCGTTTCATCGTGCTAAATTACTTCTGATCTTTTGAATTGACTTTATTGTTATTTACTGAACTTGATTAAAAAAAGTTTGACTTAAGGCTATTATGTATGACATTTGTTTGAGCAGCTCAACATATTGAAGCTTTGCATCCAAAAACTATCTGAACTTCATGTTTCATTATTCCCTAATCCCAAAGGTAGATGAATTTACACTGAAACAAGACTGGAGAAGTATAAGCATTGTATCTACTGCATCCATGTGTTTTATCACTTGGCAGATAATAATGAGCCTCTTAGTTTATCGCAGAACACAAGGCAATCCACTCTGTTCATTGTCTGCTGTCCCTGGGTTAGTGTGCCCTGGTAACCATTCCCTTGATCCCTGCACCATTGAGTACAAAGTGAGAAAAGGACTATTTTGCATAACACCTATTACCTATTGTATGGAAACAAATGTATATTAGGGTTTCTTATATATTCAACAAAACAATACACAGTATTTGAACTCCCCTTTTGGCATGAACAGTAGAAATTGGTTGCCTGTTATATAGCCAAAAACAAAGATATTTCCAATCTAGGATAATTATAAATAAAAGCATTAGAGATTACAGTTTTTTTTTTTTTTTTTTCAAGCCTGTTATCTAAAAACGACAATGGCAGATAAAGAAAGCATGGGCTTTTATGAAACTAAAACTTTTTTTTTCTATCAAAGCCATCCTGCACTGAGGGAAAAATCACCCGGATACAAGTCCATTGTATGAGGGCCAGTATAACTATCAGCAGCCTGATGTGTCTGTTGTTTGTGATTGCATGCTTCCACCACTTCCCAGAAGGTAGATGATCAAATACATAGACAGCAGGGCGCCAAACACATGTCGCAGCAAATGTGAGGATTTACATCTGTACTGTTCATATGAGCACAAGCTTTACAATCGGCCTCCGATGAGCCTAAAGGACAGAGCAGAGAAATGTGTTTCATACTACTCTGTGTTTCCCAGCGGAACCAAGTTCTTTTATTATCTTTTCAATGTGGAACACCTATGGGAACATCCAATGACGTGGAAATTGAAGCAATTTTACGAAAAGGTCCTACACAACAGAATCCTTTTTTCAACAACCTTTGTGTTAGATTGAAACAAATGCAGAACCAGAAGGGATTACAATATTTCCCCCCTTTATCCAGATTAGACAAGATCAAATAATTTTCCCTCTGTGATGCCAGTTTTCTGCTGTCTAATGCCGGCTTTTCAAACAACACAAGGTTTTATTGTGAGCAGAGTATAAAGCAGCAGATTTTAAATTCCTGTCAAATGTGCTGTGACAGAATGCAGCAGCTCTGCTCACATTCAGCGGAAGGCAGCCTGCACAGGCCACTTACACTGGCTGCAGCTAAGCTGTTTATGTCCGCCATTCATCAGTTACACAAGCCTGCGAGTGTAAACACAACAGTATCTTTTTAATTGTGCTGTTTCAAGCCTTGCTTCTCTGTCGAATTAGAGAGCAGACCACTCTCTATTTCTCCCAGAGTTTAGCAGATTAGCAGCCTTCCTGTAGGGGTGGCTCAGTTTGAGTTGTCACCGAATCAGCTTAAACTTCCTTCAGTAAGCATGGAGCAAAGTGATAACAACCCATCAGTATGTGCAGAGATACTGGGGATCTGAAGGGGTGGCATGATGAAACTATGTATTTGGCTGTGTTTCCATGTCCAGCTGACTTTTGTTTATTGTCCCTTCATTTTTAGCAGGTCGAAAATGAAAGTGAAACAGATTCAGAAATAGAAGTGCCTGTGTGTACATATTTATACATGAGTGTTAAACAAAAAGAAGAGTAAGATATACATCATTGAGAAACTAAGAGTGTGGTACTTTAGGTTTAGAATCAGGGCTTCGTCTAAAGCATTTAAAAACATGTAATTACCTATGTCTATTTAAAAAGAGCACTCCTTTGATTTATTTTAGGTCTTTTTTCAGCCTCCCTCACCTTTAACTATTAATCCCATTAGTTCTCATCATGAATGGACACATTTTTGGTGAAAACACACATTAAGGACAAAAAGGAAACCAGAGTTCTGTCAGGATTCAGAACGTTGGACCCAGAATTCAGGTAAATAGACTGAAGTGATTTGTAAAAAGCATTTAATTAGGGATCTGTGACACATCCGCTTGGACTAGATGACTGGAATCTCAGATTTTTAAGTTCAGTCCAAGCCCAGAGGAAGGAGTGGAATCCAGCCGGATGATTTTTCATAGCATGCGGCTGGAGCAGCCGAGAGAGCACCAGGAGTAGAGGCCAAAGGTACTGAAGATCAGACCGATGAGCAGAAGCCAGCAGACGGACAATCCAAAGCCGGTGGCACTGAGAAAGCAGAAGTCCAGGTCAGAAGATTAGAGATCCGAAGAGGTACCAAAGGGAAATCCAAGCCAGGGTCTGGAGAC
>NW_015151540.1:31781-37033 GCF_000732505.1 Cyprinodon variegatus | reverse complement strand
AAATAAGTAGTAAAGTAAAGTAAAAATATCAGAAAAATCTACTTGAGTACAGTAACGAAGTATTTGTACTTCGTTACTTCCCATCTCTGATTTTAATTAACTGATGACTGGAAAATTAAGGGACAAAAAATATATATATAAATGCAACTAGGATGAAAGAAACTACCTATACCACATTTGGATGTAATTAAGAGACACATATAGAATATGCATCAATTATATTATCCTTAGGGCTCCACCATGTCTACCACATTTTCTCCTGTACCTTAACCTTTCTTCCAAAATCCAATTCATGTAAGTTGTATAGCTCCAATTCACAACATGTCCGCACAAGGAACTTTATAGAGACAATTTCAGAAACCCAATAAGATATATTTCTTCAAAGTTTTACTACCAAAGAAAAGCCAGCTAATTTTATTTAGTCACTGACTTTGCAGAATCCCCTCTTCCTGGATGAGCATGAAGCAACAGTAGACATTCTCTTGCATAGTATCATTGACTTTGTGGCAAACCCTCACATTAAGCATCCAAGTGGTGAAAGTGGAAGAGGAAAACAATTTCAGACTTGCATTTTAACCTTTTTTTATACATGTGTATAGAGTGTTTGCAAAAAGAAATTTCGATGTATACAGCTTTTCAACAGTAAATGTGCAGCTTAGCTGTGAAATTAACATTTCCACTAATAAAGTGCAGCAGTGATCAAAATGTAAACAGTGTAGGAGAGACATGGTGCAAAACATATTAATGTAGAAGAGTCAGAGCAGTGCAAAAATAAATAAATAAATATGTTGCAAAATACAGTACAACACTGAGTTGAATTCTGTTTAAAAGGATTTGAAAATTTGCAAAGTAATGCAAATCTTCTTTAACAAGAACAAACCTCCACAAGAACAAGGCTCAGTGCGAGGGGCCTTCTGCTGAGGCCGCCTGGGGGAGAAGACGGAAGCAGGCACACAAAAAGCACTGATCCATAATTATTAGAAAACATAATGGCAATCTAGCACCATGGGTGGCTTTGGCAAGAAAATAAAAAGTTAAGCAGATGAGCTCTGAGAATGTTTTAAAGTCAAATGTATCAAAAAGAACACTTGCAGTTTGTCAAACTGAGTCAATAGATACTGTATGTCTTGGAGAAAAAACAGGACAAAACAGGCCTCATTGTTTTATTTATAATTGAATTTGTAGATGGTTGCAGTCCAGCTAAGGCTTCCCTTCAGCTTTGTGACAAAGCTAAACTCAACTCAATTTATAAAGCCCAAGAACAAAATACATTAATCATAACAAATAAACCCATATAACAACATTAAAACAAAGCAAAAACACAACAACTGAGAGTTTTGTGCTATGTTAAAAGTCAAACAATAGCAAAAGATTTTAAGACAGTTTAAAAAGTAGACAGTGGAGAGGATTGCCTAATGAGGGGGGGTTCATTACACTCTGTGGGTGCAGCAACAGTAGGAGCTCTGTCCCCTCTGAGCTTTGGTTTCAACCTCGGTACCTTCTGGAGCAGTAGAGAGAATGTATAGGTAGCCAATGGACTGAGGCCAGGATGGGAGTTATGTGCTCCCTCTTAAGTACTCCAGTTAAAAGATGGGTGGCTGCTTTTTGCACCAACTAGAGACCTGCGGGAGAGGACTTGCTCACCCCAAAATAAAGTGCATTACAGTAGTCCACCCAAGATGTAACATAGGCAAAGTGCTGCTGTGCAAGAAAAGTTTTGACCTTGGCCATCTGTCTGATATGATAAACTCTGGACTTTAATACAGAGCTCATTTGCAGATCCAATTTAAAAACACTGTCCCTCTTAAAAATCAAGTTTGAAACAACAGACTTTAAAAAATTATGAAAAGACCCAGGTCAATGGAGGGATTCACAAAGGTTACAAGGCAAACACCATTTCCTCAGTATTTTCTCGTTAAGTTATAAAAGGTTCAGGGCCAACCAGGCTTTAATGTAATTATGTCATGATTTTATCTAGAGCTCTGACCCACATGTGGAAGACCAAACAGAGAGACTAGGGAAAAGTTTAACAGGTTTTTATTTAGAGTGAATGAGATGAGTCCAGTGCTGCTCTGAACACTGTCGAACCGGAACTGGAAAGTGAAGGGGAAAATATTGCGGTTAGTTTAGGCTTAGTGGGAATTTAGTGTCTTTGACTTGAAGAAGAGGAATAGGTTGCAGACTCACGTTTCCAGAAAAAGGTGTCTCTTATTGAATCCAGTCGGTGTGGGTTATTCCAGTGAATGTCTTGTTCGTTGGAGGGCGGACAGGGTTTACCCAGATTGCGGTTGTTCCTTGGTGAACGGAGAAGCTGACTGCCACTTAGTTTTCCCGCGGTACTTGAACGGGTTATAGTGGAGATTAATCCCCTGGTCAGTGAGAAGCCCAAAACAATCCTTGAGGGGAAAAGTTGATCCAAACCACAAACTTGAATCCTCAGCTCAGTTTGGTGCTCAGAGAATCCTTGAAGGGGGTAGAAGGTCCGAAACATCCAGTTTGCAGGATGACTTCCTGCCGAGAGGCAAAGACAAAAACAGCAAGGTTAAAAACTCAGGTAAACAAAAACTCAGTTTGACTCTGCAAAACTCAGCTTGGTTAGAGTATCCAAAACTGGCAAACACTCTGGCGTCGAGGTAGTGGCAGTCAGTAGCTTAAGAGTCCTCTGTTAATGAGGTAACCATCCGCAGGTGTGTGAGGAGGCCAACCTGAACCAGGCACCGCCTGGTGGAGGAGGGAAGACAAACAAAAACACAGCCCACACAAACTGGATTCCTAACAGATTAAGGTATGCCAGTAGTGGTGTAAGGGAGAAGGCATGTTTTAAGAGGCACATATATCTGACTATTATCAACATAAACATGATAACAGAACACAAGGGCAGATGTACTACTATGAAGAGAAAAAGCAGAGAGAAAAAAAGACAGATAGATTTGGGACTAGAAATAGAATGTAGCAGAGTGAGGAAAAAATGTTTTATGTGCTCCTGCAGCTAAAGACTATAGCAGCATAACTAGAGAGAAACTTTAAGATTACCTGTTCAATAACTAATTTATCCTCTAACACAACCTACCCACTTATTCTTACGTCCCTAGTACATAATTCCAACCTCCTTAATCCCTCATAAGCACCTTAATTTCTAATTTTTTGCCTTTACTGATTTCTAATTGCCTAATTTATCAAAACAACCTTCTTTATCTCCAATTTGAGTGTTGATTATGTCAATCCCTGCATGCAACCTGCCTTCAACCATCTCTACAACCTTTACTACATGGTCTCTCATCCCTACTTACTGTAGGTTATCCTTTATTCATTATGCTTACCTAATTCACTTATTATCTCGTCCTCCTTTTATTATAATCACTTAAGTCTAATCAGTTTAACCTAGTTGTTCTTCTCCACAACAGGAAACATTTTGGAGTGCTAAGGCAGAACCCCTATTCCAAACCCCCAGGAGAAATGAACCTATGGTTCCTTCCTAATTTGTCAACCCTTACCAAATTTAAAGCTCTCTTCAGTGAACTTTTAAACAGATGTTCCTTTTTTTCTTTCTTATGAGTAAAACCCTAAAATGAAATGAGATGTGACGAGACATAAATAAGAAAAGTAGATATTACTAAATGCTGCTACTCTGCTTCACTTTTTATTACGGTAAGTGTTCATTTTGTATCCTTTAGGGGCAACTTTAAGAGCATGGAAAAGCAAAATTACAAAAAAATGAGAAGGAAGGAAACTTTAATTCAAGTGAACCAAAACATATACAAAAACAATTACAGCTTGGTTTTAACACTTGAGGCATTTTTGCAAACAAATTACTTTCATTGCAGAATTTTGTTCTTTTGCACTTCTGTTTTCTTTTGCATTTGTTTTTCTGTGTGTTTTGGAGTCTTTGTCATTCTATACTCTTTGATTTGCACATTTTATGCAGCATTTTTGTGATGCTTTTAGTGTTTGTGATTGTTTGCGATTTTATATAATTCGTGTGTATGGAATTTAGCTGTTGTGGTGCATTTCTTGATTCGCCGTCTTCTGGAGCATGGTGAAATCTGGGTTGATTTATTTCCATTTATCTAATTTTACGTGCTACTCTTTCTTAAATGCAACAAATTATTATCAAAAACACAAAAATATGTGATATATATATATGCTGTTGTCAGACACTCTATGCTTAATTAGCAAAATATGTCTATCGATTAAAAAAGAAATCTTAGTAGATAATGACAATTTAAAAAAGTTAATGACTTAGAAGCCTTTCCAGCCTTTCCTTCTGATTTATAAGTTGTTTATAAAAAAAGCCATAAGATTTCTAAATCCCATGCATGAAGATCTTAAGAGAACTCTTTCGCAAGCCCGTTAAATTTCATAGCTACGCTGTCAATTTAAGTTGACATTTTAAAAATACATATATTCAACAGACAATTGAATTTATATTAATCATTTCAAAGGCAGGGCAGAAAAAACTCCTCAGGTCCAAGGAATACTGAGGTGATGCCTATTAATGCCCTTCCATCCGACAGCAACGCTGAAAAGGTAGAATCACGAAAATGACAAGCCCCTAAAAAAAGTGAATGAGCACACTTGAACGATTTCAACTACAGCTCCCCTCAACCATGCCTGTGGTTTTGAAAAGGAGGCGCATATAGTGAATACTGTCTGAAGACTGATGCAAAGCCAAGTGGACAGGCAGGTAATGGGAGGTTGAGGCTACGAGGGAAAGACAGCCATGAAGCAATCATGAAAATGAATGCAAATAGAAGCAAGGGTAGCCATAGGAGGTCTGGGAGCATAAAGAAGGATGTAGCTATTAGGAAATATACTCAAAGAACACCAAAAGTCTACATGAACTTACAAGGCAATTTCAAAAAATTCATGCTAATCTGTTTACATATTAAAATCATGAGTTTGGAACATATATCCAAAAAATAAGTTTGTCTGCTGAAAGTGAAGCTTTCTTTTAAAGGTAAATAGTCAAACACAAAGAAAAACTCATCAGAATGATGTTCAGTTTTCCTGGTATATAAGCAGCTGAGATTTGCAGATTCACTACATTAGTTAATGAAAAAATTCTCAATGTTTGAAGTAGGAGTTGAAATGTCAAATATTTTGATGCAAAATACTGAAGTCTTGAAAAACAAAAATGTAGATTGCGTACAAATTCCACATTCAGCATTTTTGTATAAATTTTCAGTCAAGTTTTAATCTTTTGCATCTGTACCTTCCTTCACTTGACCTGTCACTATATATATACCGGTATA
>NW_015151540.1:0-31347 GCF_000732505.1 Cyprinodon variegatus | reverse complement strand
ATATGAAAACTCAATGTCCTTATCCCCTTTGAACCTTCTTGTCCCTGATTTCAGGGTGTTTCAACATTTTTTTTTTTGTGGTCTCCCATCTCTTAAACCCTTAAATATGAAAACTCAATGTCCTTATCCCCTTTGAACCTTCTTGTCCCTGATTTCAGGGTGTTTTTGCATTTTTTTTTTTGTTTTGTTTGTTTTTTTTGTATCGTGCTGTAAATTAATAATTTACACTGTCAAATAAATCATACCTAAAACGAAAAAGGAGTATCTTAATTAATTCCTTACTTGGCCCATATCCACATTTCAGTGAAACACAGCTAGATAGACAGCTCTTTAAAAGTGAACAGACATATTTCTAAGGATTTTCGTAACTTTATAACTTTGAAAGCCGCTATAGTAGGGTCTCAAAATGAAGTGTTGATATCATAACTTACTCCTTTCTTTCTCTGTTGCTCTTATTTATCTCCTCTTGTTCTGTGCACCACAGGCTCTTGATGTCCTGTTGCTTTGAACATCTCAGCGTGTGGTTTCCAGATTAATAAAACAGGGAATTAATGAATTTTGGATGGAATATTCACAGCTGGGAGCAGGTTGTGCTTCATTAGACCCTGTATTATTGATCAGATTGAAGACCTCATGTTCCTCTGGAACTGAACTGTTAAAACCAAGCACCAGTTTCCCTGCACACTGCAAGGAATGCTAATTACACTGAGGTAAAGAATTGATAGCAAATTGAGAACAATTTCCAGACAAATCATCATCATTGCTTGGCACTAAGAGGAATGTCTTTAATATGCATCAAGCCTGTCACGAACAGTTAGACTGATAATATGAAAGAGGCTGACCAGATTCTAAAAAGTTGAAACGCTTTAAACAATATAATGACCTGTGCTAATTTCTTTTTTTTTTTTTTTTACTACTTTTATCTGCAAAGTACTATGATTTTGTGTATGAAGAATATTAGTCTGTTAAACATAAAAAAAAACTAAAAACTTTACAGTTTAACTTGAAGTAATTATCTCACATAAATTCTATGGATAAATTCAGTACGGTTAAATTCCAAAGAAAGTACAGCTGAAAATATAAACAAGTCTCTTTTTTGTGGCGACTTCAGTATGTAAATGTATAATGTAGTTTGAGTCTGTTTTTTCTTTGCGACTCTTTGGTGACTACAGTTTGTGCTCTAGAGTACCGTGTCATAAAAATTTAAATGGATGCTAAGTGAATAATGCACTTTCTCATTGTGTGCAGAGACAATGAAAAATTAACTCAAGAAATAATTAATTTTGATTGGTGTCTGCACTACTTAGGAAAAACTGTTGTGACCTTATGAGTAATTCACATCCAATGCAAACTCTGTTCTTCACTTACACCGAAAATAATGTCACTTACATGTTACTTGAATTCTAAAGGCCTTCTAACTTATGTTTCACCATGTAGTAATTACAATATGCACTTGAGCACCTCTGTTTGACTTTTAAATTTTATTTGCCTTTATTTTGAAGCTCCTCCCAGTCATTTAATATGCATTTAACCAGAGGTAAACATGCATTCTAAGCAAGATTTCAATTTGTAGCTATTAATCCTTACCTTTTTTTCCTGGCATAGCTTACTGTGAACACATTTTGTTTTGTCTTGTTGTCTACCACTTGGCATATTGCTACTAGCACTGCACGCTTTAGATTTAACTGTCATTTAGGCTAATGCAGCATCCAGTTCTTGTTGTTTACATCATGTTAGCCTGACTACTACTGCTGTGGTTATGTTAGTTTGCCTGTTTTCTAAAGTGAGTCAACAAATAAAACTATTGTTACATGACTACCAACAGGAACAGGGGGAGTCAGCTGCAGCACCATACAGTGACAGTCCCAGAGTAAAAAAAAACGTATTGTTTATTAACTTTCTTTATAGAATATGCTCATATATGACCTATGGAGGATATTTTTTCAAGCACTTTCAAACAACACTTTGTACTGTATCTCACAGATAACTATCTTATGTTCAACTAGAATATGTTATTATTAAACATTCAGTCTTTGACTGGGAACACCTCCCACCAGGTGAACTTTCCTTCTAGGAAAGTTAAAACGGACCAGACCGGCTCACTCACTTCGAACACCCTGGCTCTCAGTGTGACAGTGTCTTACAGTAAGGGGACTGGACAGCACACTGACTTAACAGGAGTTTCTAGAATTGTGCAGAGGGCTGTCGTTTACCACACCTGGACTCAGAACATACCGCACAAGTCTATAAAAGGCCCAGATGTGCAATGCTCTGTTTGTCCGACTTCCATCAGGAACATTCCATCAAAAACAAATATACTCAGGAACAGTTTCTTTCCCAAAGCTGTGGGGATAGTTGTCCCTCTGCAGGTAGACACTAAACATCTTTGCTGAAAATAATACAAAAGTTTGCTTGACAATTGTGAAGTGAAGAGTTTTCTTTATTTAGGCTTTACTTTTGGATTTACTGTATGTGCCATTATAACTTCCCTACTTAATTTTGTGATCATTTCTGAATTTAGGGATTTAATTAGCCATGTGTGTATTTGAATTTTATTGTGGATTCCCATTAACTACACTGAGATGAGCTGCTATTCTTCCTGGGGTCCATTCAAGGACTCATAAAAGACATAATCTTATTAGTATATATTTTTAGTTGATATAAATTCTGTTTTAGAAATCAATTAATACTATAAACGATATATATTAATTTATGTCTATTGCTTGTTTTACTATTTCTACCTGTCTAAAAATGTTGAATCAAAATTAGCGAATTCAAATTTTAGATATAAGTTCCTTTCTGAGTTTGTTGTGTTGTTTACACAAGTAAATGTTTCCATACCAATAAATTATTTTTCCATCAGTCCTGATTTAACCCAGCCAATACTCTAAAACTCACAAGTAAATTTCCATCCATAAAAACCAGAGAGTAGTCTCAATCGGATCTGTCCTCCCCCTCAGTATAAAGACAGAGATTACTCTGAACCCCTCGTGATCCTCTTGTTGGCATCTTGCTGAATGAATGAATCCATCCTGACAACAAATGGGGTATAAGACACAGAATATGTTTCCCTTCACTTCTCTGTATTACTAATAGATAGACTGTTGGGTTGCATGGCATAAATAGTTTAACTACGTCGCCTCCATTTGTGGCTGTGCAGCCCAAACAGATTCAAACAGGAACATATGAAATATGAATTGGTATTCTATAATGGCTTATTGTGTGTGAGTAAGTGTATGCCTGAGTGTGTCGTGCATTATCGTCAAGTTCTTTGGGTACTGCCCGACCCTTGAACACAAAATAAATTGTGGAGGATTAGACTCAAGCTTTTCAGATTGCAATAGTGGAAAAGAGTGCGTGGGAACAATTTTCCATTAAGAGAAATATCTTCCAAATCCTAAGACATTTTATGAAATAAAAGCCCAAAAGCTAAATTTTCTGCTTAGATAGTAAGAAAGCAACAAAAAATTTCAAGCATCATTATCAAATTTAGGTATATGTATATATATATATATATAGAGTGGTTATTTAAGAAGTGTCTTTCTGTCTCATGGAAACAATGTGGCGGGTCTGGTTGCCTTAAAATGTTGAGGCAGATTTGCTCCACAAAATGTAAAAAAAAGTATTATTTTCAAGTTGGATAAAAACAATCTACAATTATAAACAGAAAAAAGGAAAGAGAAAACAAGGGGGTTGTGGCCTAAGAGTATGTATCACAGAGTTGTAATTTTCATCACAAAGAATAAAAATAATATCTGGGTTTTAGTCTATTTTTCTCTTTTACATGCACCAAATGCACACCAAATTGTCAAAAAAAAAAGAAATTTGGTTTTGGTGTTTTATATCTCTTGGTGGATGATCTAAGCAGAGTACCAAGCATGTACAACAGATATCCTGTTAAAGGGTAAGCAGATTTCTCTACACTGTTGGAGTCCCACTAGCAAAAGGAAAAATAAGTTATGCCTTGATTCTGTGTAGGAAATATGCACCAAGAAATTGTATGAGAAGAAAATCCCGTCATGATACTGTAGTACTACAGCTTTGATATAATATTCAGAAAGCATCTTTAAAAGATGGTGCAGGAAACTGAAAAGTTTATTAGAGGGACCTTCATTTCTGTCCACAGTCTGTCAGAGCCACTATAGTAACAGCTATGATACAGTATCAGACATCCCTAACACTCCGAACTTTTTAAACTGCTGCCATAAAACAAACTACTGGAACACCAAAGGCCTAACCACCAGACTGCTGCAAAGGTTTTATTGATAGATTAATTAAATGCTGGACTATACATTATGTGCTTTTTATAAATAAAAGTGTCTGGATTTATTTATTTTTATTTCTTTTATCAATTTGTCGTTTATGGTATCTAAAAATTGCATCACTTTTCACTATCTTGCATCCCATATAATGTTACTATAGCTATGTTACTGAATAATATCTCCCTCTCTCTCTCTATTGTATAATACTTAAAAAATATTCTCTTCACATTTGGAAGGTAGATTGATGACATTTTTCTTTTTATAATAATGTATGAAATTAAAAACACTATTAAAATCTAAGAGGCCTTTACGATAATAAACTAAGAAATGAGTGCGCTTCATTTTTTCCAGTAACATTTCTTCTCTCTCAGCTATAACCTACCACATGCTTACCATTAGAGAAAACATAGTTATAAGAGCAAATGGGCAGAGCATGTAGACATGATAAATGGCTTCTTTGAGGTTGTACTACACTCTTGTTGGACATCATGTCCACCTAGGGCTGATCCATCACACTCAGAAACACAAATGCACTCTAGTTGTTGAGCTCCCACCGCAGATCTGTCATTGTAAGGGTTGTACTAGAACATCTTGTCTGTCTTGAGCTCACACTACAGCTAAACTGTTTTACTATGTATAAAATCAGAGGTCCCTCATTTAACAGGGCAAGTAACATAACTTCTGTCTAGTTAAAAGACCAAGAGTGCAAATAGAACCAATCATAACGTCAAAAATTCTACACTTTAAGTAGAGAGGGGGAAGTAGATTGACAAATTACATATATTTTTTACAACAACCTTGTGAATTTCCCCCAAAGAACCTCACACTCTTGAACTAGTGGGTTACATTAGAATGAATATGGCTGACTTTCTCCAGGATGATGAAAAATATGTGTTCTTTTATTTCTAAAGCTACTGTTAGTGTTGTAATTCAATTCAAATTCAACCCCAAAATACCCTATTAATCCCAAAAGGGAAATTAAGTACACATTACATCAAGCATGCTGGCCCTTAAAGCAAGTTGAACAAAAAATAAAATAAAAAATTAGAAAACACCTAAATATCCCAAATATTTATTAACAAACAGACATAAAAAAAACTGTCAGGGACATAAGTTTGGAACTTATCTGTATTTCATGACATATTTCTCATATGAATTACAAATAGAAATAAGATCTAATAAAAGAGCAAGAAGGAACTTCACTGAAAAAGGGGGAAAAGCAAAACAAAGCCAAAGTTTAATTAAATCAATGTTGACATTTTTTGTGTAACCTTTTAACTTGATGATAGTGTCTAATAGTCAGTATGTTATACTGTTCCGGCCAAATTGGCTGTGTATACCTAAACAAACTATAGATTAACCAGAACTTTATTTTCTCTTTCCATGTGTAAACTCTCTCTCTCTCTCTGGGCTTTCCAGGGTGGGGATGTTTTGCATGTTTACTTATCTACCAGAACCCTTCAAGGATCAGCCTTTCAACCAACTTTCAATGACCCAAAAGTCTGGACTCTGCAGAGTTTGTCAACCTTCCATGGCGAAGCATTTGTCGGCCCCTTTTTTCAATATTAAACCTATCTCCACCTCTGTATTGAAAATAACTCATCCAAGTGAACATCCACACTCCAGGCATCACCAGAATTACCCATCCTCCCTTATAATCTTGCCACAAACTTCCTTGAGAAATACTTTTAAACGACTTCCTGTTTTCAGTAGCTGAAAAAAAAATCTGCTAATTGTTTTGCAAAGAAAACAAAGAAAAGATTTCCCTTTCTTTAAAATGATGCCCTCCACATCCGTTTTCAATCAAAACAGCTGCAATTAAACATATTTGAAGTCTGGGGATGAATAAAACACCAGCATATTAAAGTAGGTTTGACCTTTCTACACCTCAGCTTTTTTTTTTGCCGTGATGAAGACTGGAGTCTCGTTGAAAACCTTGCTGAGAGCAATCTAGTCTTTCGTAAAAAGTTGTGCCTGATGTGTAGAAATAAGGTTTCTCACAGGTTTAATGTTAACAAGTTTCAGATCAGAGTTGAGAAAGAAAGGAAACTAAAAAAAGGAAATACAACAGAAGGAGGAAAAAAGCAAACGATAAATGGATCAGTTGTATAAGACAAGTGAATAAATATTTAAAGCTCTAAGATGGAGAGATTAAGAGGTTAACAGCATATCTTCATCTGTCCTATTGAAGTTCAGCCTTTGATATTTTATCACCTATGAGGAGAGGGCATGAAGTGTATTTAAATCAGTTTCCCTTATCTCTATATCTGATGATGTTTATTACCTTGTCAGAGACACACAAATCCAAGAATTTGTAAGGTTTAAACAGCACATAAACTGTATTACCAAAAGTACAGCATCAAATCATTACGATTGAATGTTCCAATAACTCCAATGGTTGCATGTAGAGAAAGTTGATTGTTTCCTGAAATCAGCTGGACTCTACGCCTTTGGAAGGAATTCAAGCAAAGGTTGCAATTTATACCAAGCACCACAACACACACAAACCTCCCAACCTAACCCTACAGGATATAATCAAATTTCATGTACATGTAAAAAGAGGCAAATAATCTCAACAGTATGGTGTGTTTAGAAACAGTTTGAGGTTTTAAAGTTTTCTCAATAGATGAACTCAGTCCCCACTGTCACCTTATATCAGCAGATGAGAAATATGAGTAGTTTGAAATTATCTGAAGACAAGACCTACTGTTGTTCTTCATGTATTTCTGATACCTCTACTCTACAGCTGCTGTGAAACAGAGACATATTCTGCAGTCACCCCTGCTAATGGATGAAAAGACGAATGGGCCGTAAAAAAAGAGAAAGCAGCTTCGCAGGAGTGTGTCCACAGGAGATAATTATAAGACAGATTCCTTCTCTGTTGATTTTATCCTATGTCATTCTATAAACTGAATGAAAAATTTTCATCAACTAGTCATGCAATGTGTCTAAACAATGTGCCTCATTTTGATAGTTTGAAATATTTGGTCGTAAAGGGCTGTTATGATGATCAGATTTCAAGAAAAATATATGAAGCATATCTTAGTGCTTCAGTATATAAAGCGCAGATATATTCAAGTGTGTTTTTTAAACAAATTCCCCAAAACCTGAGCTAAATTAAATTATAAAACGCAGTTCAAATATGTATTAGAAATAAGAATGGTTTAAAATAAATGCTTAAAATGGACATAAGAGAACTCAGAAATGTGCAGTCCATCAATTTAGATTAAAATTATTATTTATTAATAGATACTTTAATCTGTGTTAGTATATATAATCTTAATAAAGTCATAGATTGTGTGCCTCATCGTAGCTTGAGTGTGTTTGGTCTCCATCTCATCCCTGCACTTGGAAACCTGGGTTGGCCTTGGCTTTTTTATATCAGTAGGTAACTTTCCATCAGAGACCACAAAAATCACATGTGGAGTTCCCTAAGAGTCCATCTTAGGTCCCTTTTATTCCATATCTTCATGTTCCCTCTACCTAAGATCTTAATAAAGAACAACACTTTTATGGCTATTGTCTCTAATGACATTAGTGACCATAGCTATGCAATCGATGTCACCGGGTGACTATCAACCCATTGAAGCGTTCAACAATTACATTGAAGAAATCACTGCAAGGATGTGCAACAATTTTCAGCTAAATCAAGGCATAACAAGAAAAAAAACTCTGGACCAAAGGTTAGCACATTGTTGCAGTTAATACAGCTAGAAACCAATCAGGCTTGAAATCTGGGTGTAGTGAGGGACTCCAGAGGCACATAAAGAAAGTACCAAAGTCTCCTTTCTATCAACTAAAAACATCTTCACAATTAGAGGACTAATGTCTCCACAGGACCTTGATAAACTAATTCATGCCTTCATCTTTAGTACAATTGATTACTCCACTGGTGCCTGTTAAAGGTCTGTTAAAAAAGTCGATTAGACAGCTGCAGCTGGTATTCATTTAGAATGACTTTGATGGTGCTATCTAAACATAATTAGCTAAGTTTTGAGTCCAAGTTCTGTACAATGTACTTTTCTTTCTTTTTTTTTTCTTTCTCCTGTAGATCACTTTGAATTATCCTGCAGGTGAAATGTGTTAGAAATAAACTTGTTATGCCTTAAAACAGACCTGTTTAAGTGTTTTAAACAAATTAAACTATAATATTTTTTTTAAACAATGAAAGAAGGTGTATCTTGATATTCAATTCTAAGAATATATTTTGTTGATTAGTAAAACAGGAAATAAATCAGCAGGTTACTCACTCTCATATCCAATGAGCTGTATGAACTGATGAATGACCCTTATTATAAAATCTGCTGATAAGGGTGGAGCTTCATGTGTTTTAGATGCTGATTAGTACACAGGGAATCCTAAACAGCTTTTCTAGTGCCAGGTTTAATAAGAACTTAAAACATGATCCTATCAAACATTTAGAACAGACTCTTCTATATTACATATAAATCTACTGATTTGGTTGAAAAGATCTGGATTTTACTGCTTATTTTGAAAGAAAGAAATCCTCCTGAACCTTAATCTTTGGAGTTTGTATAAAAATATAATCTATAAAGGTGGATTGGAGGCTTTAAGTTTCTCTTTTGTAGAACATTTTACAATCTGACCCCCTATTTAAATAATACTTTCCAATTTCCTATTTTCAGCCATAAGTGAGGACGCTACTGTCCATACCACCATATACCCAGGGCAGTGTTGGAGGTTGTGTGTGTGCTACTGTTATGGCATCAGAGTGAGGACCATTCCCATTTTACCTTCAAGTAAGGACCATTTATACAAAAGTGAGGACAATTTGCTGGTCTTCATATCTTTTTTTGCAATGATTGGGCTTAAAACTAAGGATTGAATTGAGTTCATGTTAAAGGTATAATGGAGGATGTTCTTTTTCTGGGTGGATCATCAAAATAAGTGGTTCTCCTAATTGTCAATCATTCTGGTGATATGCTTACATAAGGCTGTCCTACGTGCTCTTTCACCAGCCTGACGGACAAGTGGTAAAAGATTGATGGTTGATGGATAGAAACAGGTTTGTTTCTTTAGAGTTTGGGACAGAGTTTGGGGACAGCACTGAGAAAGGAGCTAAGAGATTACATGACAAATGAGAGTGCAAAGAAGTCAATTATTTCTGTTTTTCTCAGATGCTGAAATTCCAGGAACAAGGTGACTATGCCTGCAGAGGCTATGGTTAATAGGTTGTAGTTTGTAATAATCCTTTGATCTTTGTTTACGGTAAATCGACAGGGACAGCCAGAGGGGAGATGAGGACATATACTTAAGGAATCTTGGAAACAGTTTGTTATTTAGTGAACTCTGACAATGAGAATGGTGCAGAATGAGAAGAAGTAGGGAACCATGGACAGGATTTTAAGAATGAGGGAGGGTAGGTGGGGTAAGAGCAACACATATTATGAGGCTTGATTACTACTCAATGAGAAAGAAAGATTTGGCAGTTTACTCAATGAACCTACTTCTTTTTAAGCTCCTCCAGACTGGATTCAATTGCCTTAGTGGTGAAGAACCACCTGGTGGTCACACCCTGCAAATGAAAAGAGGCATTGCTGTAAAAAAAACTGTGACAATTTTCTGTATGGGGGTATTTTTTTAAGCCACTGATGACCATGCATTTATCTAAGATCAAGTGGAACAATGATATTTTTTGCTTTTTAAATGCAAACATTAAATAATTTGTGGATTTCTAACTTTACAGACAGCTATAATAAACAGGTATTGTTTAAATAATACCAGCAATTCTGACTTAGTCAAACTAACTTTAAGAATAGTTTTAGTTTCATTAACTGCTGAGTTCCAGTTCATTCTAGTTTTTATAAGCTACTGACACATCTTGAAATTTGAACAAATATTATAAAATATATTTGACATTTAAAGATCCGCAAAGACGAAAAAAGGCATTTAAGATTATTTGATTCCAGGAAAATCCTCAGTATAAAATGAAACCCGATAGGGGAAAAAAAAGCTTGCTCCTCGTTTCCAATGGCCATTTTTGCTTCAGTCAGTGCTAATATTCTATTAGAGCTAAATCTGTTTTTTTCCTTAATAAAAAGAAAAAATATATTTATAGTCATATCAATCTACATACACACATGTAAAATATATAAATTGTGGCCCTTGTTGGCACTCCTATGTTGGGAGAATTATTTAAAACAGGATCAGTAAGTATAAAAGCATAATTAGCAGAAATTACTGCAATCATTGTTATTTCTATGAAATGAGCACTCATTAAATTCACTCAAAAAATCCAAGGCTGGTTGGATTTATTCCCCTCAAACTTTGGCTCCAGGCTAACTGAGTTATTAATTCAGTTTGGTATTTTTTTATGTTTCATTTTTTATTTACTGTATTTATTTTATTTTATTTTTTTTTTATTTTTTTTGGAAAGATTATTGCTGAACTCAATACTCCATATTGGTTTTGTTTTAATTTTTTGTTATAAATATATACACTGGAGGAGACTTAGATAAAGTCCAATCAGCAGATCTTTATTGAAATACAATGCTGTTCATCTAACTTGAAGAGTATGAGAGATTTTTAAAGAAATAAACCTTCAGGTTGGTGCTACAGAGCAAACTGAAATAGATGATTTTGTTTCTGAAAATGAATTAAAAAAGCTTTTGCTAGCATTGTATTTTTGGGGTTGGAACAAAGGGAAGAGGAAGAGAAGCGAGTAAAGCATTAGTCAAATGTTATTAATGACTCGTCCATATGCATGTCCTGGACAATTACCAATTCACAGGTGAATGTAACCGATAGATGCACTCCTCTCTCTATAACAAATCAAATAAACCTTGATAACATCAATTGCATCCCTTTCCTTACTGCATCCATTCACTCTAGTCATCCATCCAATCTACTGTGCGCGTGCTTGTGTGCTTCTGTGTATGTGCTTGTAGAACGCAAAGGATGTTAGGGTCCCCTTGGTTATATCAAACTATCACCAAAATTTGCTCGCCCATCTACTAGGGGGGACCGACATGGTGACAAAAAAAGGGAAGGGAGGGCTTAATTACTTCAGCCGGTTTCACTGTCAGGTCATTAATAAAACCAAGTTATCTCACGCTGATGCTCAGCACGAAGCTTTCTTCAGCTCTATCTCCTGCTTATCTACAGTAAAAGATTTGGAACACTTTTTTCCCTCAGAAAATAATTCAAGATTTTTGTCTTTTTTGAATATAAAGGGGGAGGAAATAAAGCATGGACTACACGGAGATATTTATGACATGGTGTAAAAAGTCGACTAAGTGCATGTGCTTGTGTTTGTATGATTCGATGTGCATGTCTACATGCATGTGTGTGTTCCAGGTGGATAAATGTAGCAGACCAGTGCTGGCCGTGGCTTCATAAACATTGATGGATCTCAGCAACCTGCAAATGCAGATAAGGAAGGTGGAAAAATCACCACAGCAGTTTTCTTACTCCTTGGCCAATGTATATTTAAAAAGCAGTGTATGCTGTAGGTTACATATGCATTACTTACAGCTTTCTTCACATACATCAATGACAAGCGAGGAAAAATGAATAGTCAATAATAGCATGGCTGGGTTGTCCCACCAAGTCTAGTTGTGCATATTTTACCTTCACCTCTATCAAAAAGAAATAGTAATGTGATATGGAGTTCATTTCCTGTAAAGTAACCTTTGGTCTGTTTGGCTAGAAAGATAAAACAGTACAGAGTTTGTAATTTAGGCATGCCACAGCGTTCAGTGATTTGTCTGGCTCAAGCATGGAAAGTACAGATTTTTTTTTTTCCTAACCAGTGTCCAGCCATGTTAACTGTTGCAAAGGGCTGACAGGATACACAATCATGAGGGAGAAAAACCTTGCAACAGTGGGTTAAATTTTTCTATTTGTTTTATGCAACACACGTAGTGGTAATATTAAACTGCAGGAGCACCTTTAACAAACAAGGAACAGTTGGCATTGACTCTGACAGTGGTTCTTTCCACCATATATAACTAGTGCTTGTTATTAATCAGTTATTTGCATTTACTCAGAGATGAACCCTTGCATAGAAAACAACAGAGCAATGCAAGCCCCACTTTACAACAGAGCAATGCAAGCCCAACTTTACAGAATAAGGAAGTGTGTCAAAACATTGTGAGTTGGTTTCCAAATGGAACAGTTAAACAAAAAACAATCAGTTATAGATTGAAAAACAGTTAAAGGTATCTAGTTATCTACTATTATTATGGCAGTAGCTCACTGTGGTGGCATACAAAATTTCTTTAAATTAATCTTTAAATCGAACTATCATGCCTTGTTAGTTTATTTTTTACCTTATTTCTGTTTTACACAATGTTATTCCTCAACTTGTTAGTAAGCAAAGCACTTTATGTATACTTAGAACAACAAGACTAGAGGTGCAATATTCAGCATGCATACAATGTATAAACAAGGGAGAAGAAAATGGGAGCAGCAATAAAGCCGAGCAAATCAGCAACAGCATGCAGAGGAGCAAAATGAAAGATGAAAAATGTAAGATTTATACTGAAAGAGGGTAAAAAGATACTGGATGACAAGAAGTATATAACAATAGCAGCACTCAAAGTAAAATATAAACTTTAGTGTTCAGTGAAGCAAGGGCTGAAGTTGTGGAAGCATTTAGATTTGGCTGCCAAGTAGTTGTTGTTTCATCCAGTCAAGACTGTGTCTTTAATAGTTATAGTATTCGACTAAGTTCCTTTAAGGCACCATGTCTAAATCCTGTTTGACATTAAAACAGGCTCAGAGCTCTGTTATACTGTTTCTCTCCTACATAGAGCCACCTGTGCTACATTACAATTACCTTTTATAGCATAAAAGGGTATTTATGGATCAGTGCTGCAATACTTCTTTTGTATGACTGCTGCTTTCTCCTTGAACCCCCAGTTGGCTTTAGTAGAAGGCTGCTCAAACTGATTCTGCTAGAGGTTTCTTCCTTTTAAAAGGGAGTTTTTCCCCTTTGCTGTTTCTGTATGAACATGAACTTCTTCAGCACATGTTTTTAAATATATTAAAACATAACTTGAAATTGTAGGATGTGAGCAAACCTTCCAATATGAATCATAATACCAAATAATTATCTTCATTTGGCTTCTACGATAACAGATCCTGTCTAAGAGCTTTGAAACAGTAGCAGGCACGGCTGCACAGGTCTCCATTCACACAAAAGCTGTATTCATTAGAAAACTGGGTAACTGGAAGTGGATTATTAGAGAGCAGACATTAAAAAGGAAGACATCAAAGGATCAGCGAAACATATGAACAGGTGGTTCCTTTAATGCACTGGATAATGTTTAGACCAGAGACAAGTTATACAGTATTTAATTAATGATATCAAAATATGACTTAGCTCTGTATGGATTTAGTTAATTTTCCACATTTTATTAGTGTCCAACCACAGACCTTAGTATTTTATTATTATCTATATTTCTTAGATTTTGTTGTGCATATGTTATAATAAACTAAGGGAACAATTTGTAAAACAACCTTTTACTGGAATTATAGCAACAGTATTTGGAGATATACTATTTTTGCATATCTACTGATTTCAAGTTCCCCAGTTTTAAACAAATAATTAAAGTTCAGTCGGATTGAATAGAGAGCTTTTGCAGAGAGGACGTTTCAACTTTTGCGATAAACAATCAATTGTATTTATGAATAATATAATCTAACATAAAAAAAATACCATTCCATTGTAGCTTAGGTTGTTTCTTTCAGTCTGATGCCATTTAGAAAGAACCCTTGACAAGGTCTTGAATTTGTTGTGTGTCTTTCATCACTGCCGCTGTATTTAGCTCTATCCATAATGTGAGCTCTAATTACCTCTTCCTTGTTGAATAAAAACATCCACAGTACAGTGATTATACAAAATGCTATGGGTAGCTATTTCTTATAAAGGCAAAAAAAAAGAAAATCTTAGGTTAGTAAATAAAGACAGAGACTTTGCTAAATATAATTTTTATTTTGTTGATTTTGATTAAGATTTTGAATAGGCATCCTCATTTTTTATCTAATGCAGACTTTATTTTGTTTTACAGATCCATAATCTTTCTAGTTTTACTTAATAGATTTATAGATTACAATAATGAAAAAACAACATAGTATGTGGTTAAAATGTACTGAATCTCATAATGTTAATTGGTAATTCTATGGCCCAACTGCCCAGTGTTTTACTCAACCAACATATACACACCCACACATGCCTGTAACCTACCCCCTCTGATATTCAGGGTCAGCCATGCCCATCTCCTCTGCTCTACATTTAGGATTCATGAATAAGTAATGGCGTCTCTCATCACCTCAAAGCACTGACAGTCAAGCCAGGAGCTTTCAACTGCTCCAATCCATGTTCAATGTTAATGTTTTCTTTCCTTCCTGATCATATGACAGACAAGCAGCTGACCCGAAACCGCCATAAACAGTGGCACTCTGTATATCAACACCACTGTGAGGAAATGGAAATCTTGCTAAATTATTTTATTCATTCTAATTTCAACTTTTAACTATGGTACAGTCAAGTTTAAGTTTAAAACTATTTAAATATTTAACAACACAAGCATAAACTGATTTTAGGATAAATTCTTTAAAGGTTTGTATCCTTGGGCTGAAAACATACTGTAGGAGCACAGTTTTTTATCAAAGTATTCTTCCTCAAAACAATATGTACCAAATTAAAAGAAAAAATAAGTGCATTGGTGTTAAGTACAGCTTACCTCTTTACCACTAGAAAGGAATTACTGTTATCTTACTTTAGTACCAGAGTAGAAAGAATGTTGCTTATGCCTCCTGGTTGCCTCCCTTGGGAGGTGTTCCAGGCATGTCCCATTGGGAGGAGGCCTCGTGGAAGGCCCAGGACACGCTGGAGGGACTATGTCTCTGAGCTGGCCTGGTGTCGCCTCGAGGTCCCCCCAGAGCAGCTGGAGCAAGTGTGTGTGGACCGGGAAGTCTGGGCATATTTGCTTAGACTGCTGCCTCCGCGACTCAGCCCTGGATAAGTGGAAGAAAATGGATGGATGGATTTTAATCGAGACATTGATGAAAAACTGTTAGTTTTGGGGGGGCTTTTATTCAAATTATAGATTATTTATATATCAAGTAAACATTTAAAGCTCTTTAGTTTCACCGAAATGAATGTGACAGTTATGAAAAAGATGACTTTGTCATACCTTCCAGATGTGCCATGCATTCAGAGTAAGACTAGTACAATTTTTAAGAAAACAACTACATATTTTATGTTGTTTTTTTAGCAGAGCACATGCAGTGGTTTCCAGTTAGGTATTACTGCAGAATTATTTTCTTTGATTTCTTAAGTGCATTTAACAAAATTTAGTCTTAATGTTCTCAGAAAATCCAGAAGACTCAGTCGGAGGCCTCATCTATCACCTTGATCAAAGACAACCTTACAAACAGACTGCAGTTCATGGGCCTGAAGGGTAAAGCCGTGCATACAATGTATGATTTTTTGCCCTTTTTGGTCCGATTCTCCAGTCATGCGAGGAATTTTTCGATGAAGCCGACTCTTAGCCTGATCGTGCATTGTGCGTCTAGTAGTATACAAGGGGTAGCGAGAGGCAATTAGCATCTCACGACCACCTCCCGATCAGGAATTGTAAGGTCGGGAGAAAATCAAATATGTTTGAAATTCAGTTGGCTGTTGTCGCATCAGAGTTTTGGGCTGCACAGTGTGAGAACATGCATCGTGAGCTGTGGTATGCCCGGCTTTAAGTGTCTAACCAGGCATTCAGCAGCTAAAGAGCACCACAGGGGATGGTACTCTATATTAGCTTGGTCAGACACAATCACTCATGAAGGCTCATGCTCTTCAATATAAAACTTTCTAGACCAATCACAGTGGGGGAGGCAGGAGTTAAGTTACTGTGCTAGAATTACCCATAATGCAGGAGTTCTTTTTTGTAAACATAACAGTAATGATGCTGGAGCATTGTTACAATGCTGCCCTTTATTATTCCTCCATGGGCTAGATACATCTTTAACACCTTATCACCTGGGTTCTTTAAGATCTTTTCTTTTTAAAATAAAGATGTCTGTGTGTTAAATGCAGTTTTCTGACTGGTTCTTACCTAATTACACTGACCCTGTTAGTGGGACCCTGTTTGATGAATAGGTCAAAATTAATGTCCAATTGTTTAGTAATTAAATCAATACTAGAAGAAGATTGTTGTTTCACTGTAAATGTTTTTGTACTTCCGAGCTTCTGTCATGAATAAAGTCAACTTTTTTCCAAATTAGTCTGCCCTGCTAGCTGGTTGCACTGTGTGTTTCTACAATAATCTACACAGGGCTTAGCCTGGCTGGTTTTATTTGTTATTTAAAGATGGTGCTCTGTATTTCTTCAAACCTGATGTGTTTTATTTTGTCTCTCTTTCTTCCTACCCCATGATATTCCTGACAATTTTAGGCTTAGGGCCAACCAAAAATAGACTAGGGGTCTATCGCTCTATTAAATACACAAGCACAGAGAATCGTGCAGCCTGACCTGCCCCATGCATTTCAATGTGACGACTATTTAAGACCCAATTTTCCCCTGAATTGGACGCTAAATCGTGTCAGGTGTGCTTTAGCCTTCTAAGTGTCTTTACAAAGAGAAACCTTTAAATGGGTATCAGATATAGTTTTCATTAAGACCAAAGATTTATATTATGTTTTTAATTGATTTAATGTTATATTTCCTATTCCTTAAATATGATTTTATTTGATGCAAGCAAAATGGCGTACACTGAAAGCAGTTGTACGTTGTGTAGTGTACAGGGGGTAACGAGGGGCAATCAGCCTCTCACGACCACCTCCCGATCGGGAACCGTGCGGTTGGGAGAAAATCAAACATGTTTGATTTTCAGTCAACCATCGTGGCCAAATCACTCAGTGGGCATGCGCAAACAAGGATTCTTCTTCTTCCACTTCCTCTCAGACGAAAACACAGAAGCATGGCGCAGATGCGAGTGAAATTGAGTTCTTTCTGTAAAATTGACAGACCATAGTAGCCACGTTTGCTTAGCCATGTCTTTGTCCAAATACATCGCCGTCGTCCAAATACATCGCCGTCTTTTCTTCTTAGGTCTTTCATCACACAAAATTGCACAAATTGCCAAGGCAGCGTGAGCTTCATATTCCTCTTCTACTGGTTTGGCTTCCAGATAGACTAGTCTGAGTAGTGCCATCTCACTGCAGAGCTGAGTCCAACGTGGTATTTAGATGTACAGTGTAAGCAGGTAGATCGCATCAGAGCATTTTGCTGCACAGTGTGAGAACATGCACTGTAAGCTTTGAATTCATACTTTACAACGAAACCCTGAGTTTTCGTTGTACAGTGTGAGCTGTAGCTGCATGCAACAATTCAAATAAATTGCACAGTGTATGCCCGGCTTAAAGTAGTGGGGAATGGGTCCTGTATAAACAGGCAAGACACAAAGTGACCAAGGAGTTCAGGGAGGCTTAGGGAAGTTATAGTGAGAAATTAAAATGCATATTCTCATCCATTGGCACAGCAGATAAGTTTGAACATCATCAGCAGTTACAGAAGTCTGTCATATCATGTTGTTATAAATCCCAGATGGACTGACAACTTTAACAACTTTCTTTGTATATTTGAAAAAAAAGACTTGCACGTTATTCTCATATAAGAAGACTACCTGCATCCCCTATTGACCCTACTACCACCTCCACATTGAACTCCTGCAAGATGACAGTATAAATAAGTAAGTTCAACATCAGAAGACCAAGAGAGCATCTCCTCTTCTGAAATCCTTTGCTGTCCAACTCAACCCTGTCTTTAATCAGATTTCCAACAAGTCTCTGGAACTGTGTGAGGCTCCCTATTACCTAAAGCCTTCCACTGTCATCCGAGGCCCCCAAAAGGCACCATAACAGGATTAAATATCTTCAACCTTGCTGGTCGTACATATGGGGTCATTAAATCCTAGATGACTACTGTTGAAGCAACTGAAGGAGATCACATGCCCCCTGCTGTATCCCCTCATCTTTAACAGGCAAACAAATTAGTAAATGATGCAGTCAACTTGGCACTATACCGTATCCTACACCACCAAGTATGCCAGGATCCTATTTGTAGATTCCAGCTCAGCCTTCAACAGTTACTTTAACCAGAAGCCATCAAATAATGGGATAGTTTATGCTGTCTTTGTTCAAAGCTGTTAGATGATTTACTCATTTAGGACATTTCAATCCTTCTCCTTCCTGCCAGATAAAAACAAGCTGGTCCAGCTGCTGAAAGGAACTGCCCTTTCATTTTGTCGCCAATCCAGCCTTTCATAGGATTTTCTGAACTAGTGTAATGGCTGCCTGCTCCAGTGTTAGCCAGGAGAAGCCTTCTTCACCAACCCATCCAGCAGCAACTGCCTTCAGACCTGCTTTCTTACTGTCCAAACAGACCTTCTGCTAAAGGATGAGGAGTCGCAAACATGTGAAAGATTGACATAGGATAAACATTTTCTGTATTGTTTATTTAATTCTGTTTTGATATGTTTTTTATGTGTTTTATGGTAAACAGAGTTTACAAACTTTTATGTTTTTTTTATATCCCGCTAACTTGCTAACATATAGTGCTTGAAAAATCCAATCCAATCCAATTTCTTACCTCCTCTTGTGTTTAACAGGCTTATAGTTCTGCTCTCAGTTATCAGCTAAGGGCTCTTCTATTTGTTTTGCTGTTGTTAGATAATGTACATTTTAACACGGTTCTTTATCCTTTAGTTTGCATTGTTCTTTTGTTTTCTTTAATTATTTTTTGTACGTTTGAGTTTGAGAGTGCTTGTGCTTTTAGTGCAATCTCATCTACTGTCCCAAGACCAATTTCAAATTAGGCTGGTAATCACAGGGTAATACTTCATAAGCCAAAAGTTATATGATTATATTTAGATAACATAAATGTATTTTATTGTAATATGAAGTTTAGAAGAATCCCCTCCAGAAAATGTACCTCCTGTTGGAAATCAAGAATTCCAACTTTCCATTTTACTTTCTCAGTAAAATAAGTGTATTTATCCTTAACTTGAGTAGGTAAATATGATAATCTGCCAATGGAATTAGTATTTTTACTCTTAAAATAAGATCATTAGATATTGTGCACTTGAAATAAGACAATGCAATTTTTTTCCAGTGGCAAAGTGTCTCAGTTATTGCTTCATTGAAGAAAAAAATGCAATTTTTTTAAGATAAATGTTTTGCAGTGTATAGAGAAGGATCATCAGGGCTGACCGTTCCAGTATCAGGCCTTTTAAATGGTAGAACAAAAATAGGCGGACTTTTACCATTAGATCAGCTTTAGTGCAGTTTTTCTGTTGTTTTTTTTAAAGATCAATATCAAGCATTTTTAAGTTTATGTTTTTGTATAATTTTTTTTTTTCTATGCTTGCTTAGACTGTTTGCTAGTGTAAAAATCCAACTCCCCAGTCATGTTCTGATATTTATTTTCCTGTATCGAAGCCTACCAAAAATGTCCAGAATCTTGATGTTTGTGTGATTTTAGCTACCAATAGAGCCCTAATTTATATGGAAAAAAAAGGCTACCAGTAAATAAATTATTTCACTAGCTGGTTACAGGCACTGTCAAAAGTGAAATCCATTAACTACACAGTTTTAATGGCCTCCCATATCCAACCCTGAAACCAAACATTGAGCAGTTTTTTTCCTTTAACCGTTTTTTTTTTTTTTTTTTTTTTAAGTTAAAGCATCTCTTCTGTGTAGTTAATATCATAGTTGTTCTATGATAAAGGTGTATTCATTGTGAATTAGAGCTCAAACAGAATATGTCTGATAATAATTAGGAAAATGCACCCATGAAGGAAGGAGGGCAATCCTACTTTACTTCATTTAATGCAAGGTACTTTTTGAAATATATTTCTAAGGAAGGGCAATTGAGCATGCAGCATTTTTATAAGTCTAATATTCAGAGCAGTACTACTAAACAGCAAAAACCAAGCAGCCTATATCCTTTTGGCACATTTGCACTGCAGCCACTTTCCAAACCTTTACATGTAGTTGAAACTGTCTCAGCACAATGGCTGACATTGGTCTTGCAGCAAAGAAAACAATGGCCCTACATGCTCCTATCAAACCCTTACTTAAATCCCCCCCTTTCATTCTGTGTCGTTGTGCCTTGTATCTGGCTGGGACTTACAAGTCTCCGACTGTGACATAAGGGATTCCAAGTTGTCCACTCCTAACAGATTACACAAGGATGCAAGACAAAGGGACAGCAACGCAGCCAGTGCATTTATTTGTCTCTGTGTAGGGAGTGAGAATGAAAATTGATGACAGAAGAAAAATGAAAGAGTGACAAAAAAGAAGGAATTAAAATGTAAAGAAATGATTATGTCTGGACATAGATATTTATGAGGTCAAGAACATCCAGAGAGAAGAGAATACAAATAGAATTGAGAGGAAATAGTAGGACTAGAAGGTTGTTTTTTTTCCTATACTCCAGCTTGTTATCGCCAGTCCAAGCCAGCATCTTTATTCTACCAGGAGAAAATGCTAATCATTAATCTCAGGCTGCATGCAACGTCTCTGTTTAATAGCTGATAGGGAGTCTCCACAGGCTGCCTTGCCTCTTTGTTTAAAATGACACATAATGGGTGAGAGTCTTATCAGTGGCTCAGTGTATTCTTTCCTTTTCTCTGGCGTCCCAGTCCAGTGTAACGAAACAAGAGAAAAAAAAAATGCTGCGATTGATTTGGAGCCAGGGATAACTTAATCCATCAATTTACCATGGGCTGAATATTCAAAAGTAAGTGCTTAGAAAGGGAGGGGAGTCTCAAAGACAAAAGGAAAGCAAAAGCAAGGAAATTAATATTGGACAAGAGTTAGTGTTGGTCCAAACTTTAATCTACAAAAACATTATTTGAAGAAAAGAAGTCACTCAGTTCATATTAGCACTGATAAAAATATAACATAGTTGTAGTATGAATATATATGTGTCTGTACACATAAAAATGTCATTTACAAAAAAGCAGGTTTAAAACAAAAAAATAAAAAAACATTAATTTAAATCTTACTTTTTTAATGTTAATGGCCATTTTTATGTTTCCTGTCATAGATAACCAGCCTACTGGTAAGGGTTTTATGATTAAAAAGGGATGACCGCTGTTCAGCCCAATTACAAGGAAATATGCAATTAAATGTGACTTAATCACAGAGACTAAAATAACATTTTTTATTTTTTCTATATTCCTTTAAAAACTATTACAACAAACAATAGCTTATATTATAAAAAAGAATACTATAGGAAACTCCAGTAAAGCTCTATCTATTGTGATTCTTACATTCTTTCACTTAATGAATCTTTTTTTTTTTTTGAATATTATTATTTTTTTTTTGGTAGGACTTAAAAAGTAAAAAAAAAAACTGAAATTTTTTACAGTTAATGTTTTTTTAAGTTGTTGCTTGTTTTGTTTCTAGCTAAACATTAAACAAAAATCTTTCAATTATTCAATAAATGATTTTTGATGAATGACAGACAAAAACTAATTGTCTAATTGTTTCTACAAGACAAGAAAAATTCAATGGAGTGATAAACCTTATGCCTCTGAACAAAACGCTAATCTCAACAATATACTTCTATTGTGATTTGACCTGTGATAGGTAGAAAGAAAAGTAACCAAAACCAACTGAATTAAATTTTCCACAAAGACATGTACTAATTTATCAAATCTCCATATAAAAGATGCTGCACATGTGGCCCCATAAAAACCAAAGGACATGTACACAACATGTGCCAGGAATGAATATGGACTTGCAGATGTAAATGGCTACAGATTAAGATATGATCCCATGCATCCATTTTCCAAGTGGTCAAAGGAACATCACAAGAGCTCCACCATTTGCTTACAGCTGGTACTGCAGCAAGACAGAATCTATATTCTGCATGGCAAATGTTTCTACATGTGTCACACAGGTACTTATTTATATATGCCTGTTGAGTAAAATCAGATTGTTTGTATATTTTTGTGGTTTGATAAGTATTGGTAGAACATGTATTCATCAATGTGTGTCATTCTCCATGTTTATTGTGCATTTATTTTCTAAGCCTTAAGTCTATGCTTCATGTCCATTAAAAAAGTCAGTTATAGGCATAACTGACAACATAATGCAGCCTAAAGTATGCCACAAAAACAAAATATTGATTTCCAATCTAAATGTGAAAGTTTAGTGTCTGGCCGCCAAACATTATTCCAAGATGCATGGAAAATTCATCCAGGATGTTACAAAATAAATGATACAGGCATGTGAGAAAAATTGAGTAAAGACAGGAAATTGAAATCATTCACTTTAAAGAAAATCTGTCCTTTTTCCTGCCAACTAAATCGATGTGCATGTCCAAATCATATAAATAATGAATTGCAGCTGCTAAATTATGGAGCATAACACCTGCCACAACATGTTTGTAGTGTAATTGCATGAATCAGAAGCCGTCTTGTTTTTAACCAAAATGTACTGAAAACCTCGCATGAATATAAAAACAAGAAGGCAAAAAACAACTTTGGCTTCAAACATGCTTCAATCCACATTTCTCTGAAGTGTAAAACTGTTGTTATGGGTTTTTAATTCAGTATATTATACAGCAAAATATGAACAAACTTTCTTGAACATCTCTTCAGCTTTTGTTTTTTTTTTTTGTTCTCACATCTCCGAAAATAAAATTTACTTTTTAAATCTGCCTTTATGTTAGCAGTTTGCGGAATAAGAAAAAAAATAACTAAAAATCTGTTGAAAAAATTTTTAACATTTTTGAAACTCCCTGAAGATTACTTTTGTAAGAGAGTTAACCTATTAATAATTCAAGAATCAAGCTGAAAATGATTGCTCCTGAATTACTGTTAAAAGCCATCTTAAGTTTGTTTCACTGTTTTATTATGATTTAAGTGAACTGCTCCAAACAGGAGAAGCTCTTCTGAAATGAACCTGAAATAAAAAATGAAATTCTTTCGATAAAATTGTTCAGTAACAGGGACAATAAACTGACACCTTCAAAGAATTCTTGTAAGAAATGATACTAAGGAACCCAAATTGCATCAAAGAATTTCCCCACAGTATTGCAACACCAGTAACAGCATGAATAACTGATACAAGAGATGGATCTATGTTTTGATGCCCGTCTAGCAGTTGACAAAAAGACTCATCAGTCAAGTAGAGTTTTTTTTTACCAACATTTTCTTGTCAAATTTGGGTAAGCCCCTTTCAATTGTAGCCTTAGTTTCCCTGTTCTCACCTAATATGAATGGCACCCACAGCAATATTCTGGTCCTTTGAGGTTTCCTGCTACCATGCAAAATTCAAAGACTCTTAAATCTCATTTTCTATAACATCAACATTTCAATACTCTAATGCTCAGTTTATACTTTCTCAAGGTGTCTTCCTCATGTCAGCGAGCCTGCTGAAAAGCTGGAAATGTAAAATCACTTGATCTTATATATAACTTTTCTAGCCAGTGCAACCTCAGACTGCTTTGCAAACACTCAAAGTAAAAAAAAATAACTGATACACAGCAGAAAACTTGGAGTTAAGTGCCTTGCCCAAGGGGATATCTGCAGGGTAAGGGGCAAGGCCATGTTATCCATTTACAGGACAACTACGAAGCTTCCTATTGAGCCAAAGTTGCTGTAGCAAATATAGGCCAGTAAGAATATGGTTTGATCTACCTCTGTATTTATTTTTGAAGATATTGTATTTTTTGTGTTTTAATTTAAGTTATTTCTAATCCATGTTTGCACCAATGGGCTCTCATAAAATTTGAGTATAAGAATAATCAAGGAATTAAAAACTACAGCTTCTTGCTGAAAATGATTAGTGACCTCACCACGTTTCATTTTGCTGCATTATGAGAAGAATATAGAAACAATTAAGATCAGTGGTGTAGTCATGTTATAAAATGTCACCCAATCTGAAGCAGACGCAGGTTTAGTATGAAATTTCCTTCAAAAGGTTGTAACTTTTCCTACCCGTATTGTAAAAATAAAATGCCTCAAAATTAACAAATAATTATGGGGATAAATAAGCAGCACCTTAAACCAGTCTTTCCTTGTGAAATGAGTGTTCAAAAATATCCCCTTTAATCTGCCTAAAGCTCACCATGTTCACATATCTTTTAAGGAGGGAAACGGACATTTCATAACGTCCAGGATTTTTTTTGTTTGTTTTTTTTTTTTTTTGTCTTTTTTTGTAAAGAAATCCTTCTTAAACATTTCCTGTATAATCCCTCCTATAACCTCTACCCCTCTTTTGTCTCTGTCTTTGTGAAATTACAGTTTTACAGGTGTCTTACCACCAGAATAATACTGAAAGACAGGCATGCAAGAGGACAGCCAAGCACTTGTGTTCACCACAAAGATCTTGCTTGTCTTACAACTCACTGCCCTGCCCAACAAGTGGCTTTGGTTACACAAAACCAGCTCCTTCAGCCGGAGCCCCTTCATCTCTGCGAGTAGCAAAGATGACGATGGAAGGTGCTTTCCGAGATGAGCCGAAAAGTGGCTTCCATTTTCAAAGGCCTGTGGATGTACATGGCTCGTGGATTCCTGCGTTAGCTATGAGATAACGCGACACCTGGAGAGGCCTGACAGGAAGAAAAGACAACGGACAAGAGGAAAGAGATGAGGAGAGAAGAAAAGAGAGAGCAGCTTCTTAGATCCCATGCCAGAGAGCGGATCTACAGCTCTCTCAGATTTCAAATGTCCATTCTGTGAAATTGCACTTTCAAATGTTTCCGATCTCTTTCCCATCCCATCCTTGCCCCTTTCATCCTGGGCTTGTCGTCAGCACATCATGAAATGAGAAGATTAGTGCTTTGCACAAAAATTACTGTGGTGAATTTCTTTTACCCGTAGGCATTTGTTAAAACCTTTGTTGATGTTTTATATATTATTCCCATCTTTTATAGTGCCAAAGGATGAGAAAAATGGGTCTGAATAACACAAAGAGAGAGGTTTTCTGACACAGGAGTAAAACAAAGAGGCCCCTTTTTCTGACTGACATATCCAGAGAGTCCCCTGTCAATCACAGGCAAAAGCCATTTCCTGAAGCCAAACTGTTCTCTTTGTGTGTTGAATATGTTTTGGAACATGCTGACCATTGATTGACATGGGCGCAAGGGCTAGTAAAACATTTCTGTGGTGTGAAGCAAACAACGGTTCGTCTGTCACTCTGGTTCAGATGTTTGGCCTGAGGGGTTGTGCTGATATTATAGTGGTGCAAAAATCAGAACATTTCCTCGTCGTGTTCTCCTTCTCCATCATCCCTTCCCTTTCATTCACTCCAGCTGCTTTGAAACAATCCCTCCGGTTAAAGAAAACTCCATTTGTGTTTTTATACTCCTAAACTGGCAACAAGCTTTGATTTGTCTTCTCAATTTGTTCTGCTTTAATCTTGTTTAGTTTCAGATGTGTATAATTTTTGTCAGCCAAAAGATGAAGCATTTCCAACTACAATTGGAGGACAGTTGCAACCAAAACGCCAGCAGTCCTTCATCTGTGTGATTAGAGGTTGGCAGAAGCCAGTATAATCAGTATAATATGGAGTTTAAAAGTACCGCTTTTCACCAGAGTACAAAGAGAAATGTGAAAGCAAAAACGTGGTACATGATCTAACAGATTTCATTTAAAAGAAAAAAGGCGAGATGGTTAGAACTTTGTTTCTTTGTCCGTAAAACATTACCTCAATGCTTCCCTTTTGGACCCCTTCTATCCAACATCTATACGTCCCACTTGGTCAGATTATGGAGCACTGCAACTTTACTTTACCCTCGGCACCTTGAGGTACACTTCTGTTTCAGCACATAACTACAGTCCATCAGACACTGAGTCAATGTCTGCAAGGGGAATGGATGGATTAGTCACATATTACAACCTAATTCAGACAGAAAATCTCTATTTTTCCTGCTAGAAATACAAGGTTAGTGATCAGGGCTCAACAAGAGCCTGAAGGTCATTATGACATGATATTCCAACAGTCATAAAAATGTTGATAGCAAAATAGAACCTATAACATTTCATAAACATTAGCACAACAAATGATTTATTGTCAAACAAAGGTTATAGCTGCAAATATAGGCCTGGCTCTTTCTATAGGCTCTCTGTGGGACCTCAGTCTTCTACTCCAAGTCCAAAAACATGACTGTGTGATTAATCAATCACTCTAAGTTCTCATAGGTATGTATTTAACATTAAGGTTTATTAATCCTGTATTATTTTGTTTTCCTGTGATGGACAGGATGTATCCCACCTTTTGCCAGAGATAGCCACCAACTCTCCTATAAACCTATAAAGAAAAGCAAAGTTACTTCAGTGGTGTCTGGTGATTTCCGTAAAAGATAAAAAAAAAAAAAGACATGCACGTGTAGCTTAACCAAAAATGCAGCCATTTTATCTTGGCCAAAGTCATGAAATACAGAACAAAATAGTTTGGCTTGTTTATTTTTAAGACAATTGGTTTAAAGATCCTGCCTGTCCTCTCAAAGACAATGGGTCCGGAAGCCATTTCTAAACAGCTCAGTAGGTACAGTACGAACTTTTTAAACCTCTAAGGTGATCAACAAGTGGCCCATTACTGTTTCTAATAGCAGATGTAAATAAATGGAGGCAGCATTGAGGGTTTAGCTGTGAAATCAACTCCCTGAAAACCTAAGATCAGTAGAAACCTTTAGCCTTTTAATATCTGAAGAGAAGACATCAGGGTACTGATGTTTTTACGTAAAGCTAAAGGATACTATTTTTATCTCCTCCTTATTATATAGCATTAAAAAATGTGATTTTGGTATTGCTTGCTTTTATGCAATAGTTGACTTATACCACTACTATTATTTTTTTAAGCAGTTTTTTTGTTTCATCTCTCTTTGATATCCTCTAAAACATCTAGAATTTGGAATCTCTTAGGCACCGCCTTAATGATAGCTTGAAGAGCTCGGACATCTAGCAGAGGCTCAGAGTAGAGTTGCTTCTCCTCCATGTCGAGAGGAGTCGGCTGAGGTGGCTTGGACAACGTTTTCGAATGTCCCCTGGATGGAGGTTTTCCAGGCACCTCCAACCAGGAGGAGGCCCAGTGGACGAACCAGGACACACTGGAGGGACTGTTTCTCCTTTCTGGCATTGGAAAGTCCCAAATCCCCCCCACCCCTGCAGAACTGGAGGAGGTGTTTGGGGAGAGGAAAGTCTGAGATGAGACTGCTGCCCCCAGGATGTGGTCACATGTACAAAGATATATGGAATTTCCTTGTGTAGTACTTTAAAACTAAAATTGTCATATTGACTTGTCCTTTTGATATTTTGGTCTCAATCTAGAGAAACAACATAACATTTATATACTTTACAAAGCTGTTTCCAACTGGATGATAAGTTGGACAGGTAGAGCCAATAGTGAGCTTATAGCTGTTATGCCACTTATTGATTGTCAATTAGATTTAAATATGGCAATGCTTTAATGAGAACAATTATTGGTGCTCTTATGTTGAAATGCTTTTAGACAGGTAAATTTGACTTTTTGTGTGATATCTTTCTTTAGGTCAGCTAACCAACAATGTGCAGCACCAGGTATAGAAAGGGCCTTACTATGTGCCTCTCTGTTCCCAACATAAAGATAAAATTCAATCAGGAATGTTACCTAGACTTCATTAAAAATACTTATGAGAAAAAGAACGGTTAGAAATTAAATTTTGAGCTATTTTGAAGATCAGGGTAATTAAACTGGAAAACAAGTTACAATTATTCAAATTTAACATGATTGGGGCATTTTACATAAAGTTTTAGAGTGCGAAACAAAGCAATGATCAGATTAGCCTCTTTTTCTTTTTTTTCATTATTATATTCAGGTAATTTACTTTTATAACCAGAAACTGAATAAAAAACAGATAATCTATTATTTTTCATATGACTGTACATTAGGAACATTGTTTAAAAACTCTAGGTTGGTTTTTATGACCACTTCCTCAAAAACTCTAAATCTTAGTAGAAATCCAGCTCAGATGCTGTTTTATGACAAGCATTTTCAATTAAATGACCCCCTGGTGTTGATGGAAACAGTTACGTTACCACAAAGTATGACACTCCAAATAATTTCTCCAACTCTAAAAAGATCCTTTGGGCTGTCTGCAAATGAAGAGCAGTCCTCAGCTCAAACAGCTGCAATTTGATACTGGCTGCAGCTCAGTAACATTAAAACAATATCTGCAAGAGAAGAACTTAAACAGTATTTTTTTTCTTAATGTCCATATCCCCACCTATACCACTATCTGTATGAACTTATAAAAAGGAGTATCATGAATGGTGCACTGAGAGATGGAAGATAACATCATTTAAATATTTAACCTGTAGAGTCGTATAGTCTTGAAACCCTATCCATATGATGTTTCTCTATATGACGAAACAAAAGAAGCTCCATCTTAATAGCAAAAGTTTTTTCTTCAATAGAACATGATTCTTTGGGTCATAAAGGGTTATCAAACTGTTGCTGGCTATGTGGATAGGTTTTAGTGGACAAACGCTTGAATAAAGGTGTTCATATATGTATCAAAATAGTCTTTTAAAGGAACATTGTTGGGGTTTAAAACACTCACCTGACAAGGGATCGCTTCAATGTAATAATAAAATACTACTTATTTTGAGCTAATTTATGTCCAAATACCAAAGAAAACATAGAATGAATAGGAAATGTACTTTAGTTCCAGACAGTGGATGCCCTTTATAAAGCACATGGAGTAATGTTCCCACCAGCCAACTGGAAACACTCAAACACCTAAACAACAATTAAAGTGATCAACAGCAGCTGTAGAGCCACTCATTATTGACATTTTTCACTTTTTCGAGCTTGATGTACAACCTGGTAACATTCCAGCGAAGTAAATTAAAAAATCCTGCAACTTTTCTCCTTGACTGAAGAAATTGATCAAGAGTGTAATACCTCTAATTGCCTAATTGTATATAGTCATTAGAGTTTTCCTGTTTGAGCTGGAATTATTTTTAATCTTCATTTCATAACCTCTCGCTTAGGAGTAAACACAACATGCAATAACTGTGACATATTTACAGTTTTTATGAGATGGTTAAGCTTTATTTTACCTCTTCAAATAGTTGGAAGGCATAGTAGTGGCACAGAGAGCAAGTCACCATCTTGCACATTTTGATTTCCAAATGAAAACACCAGGAAAAAAATGCTACATATATATATAAAATGTCCCGATAGTTGTGTATTTTCCAAAATGTCATATGGATTGATTCAACAGCAGCATTACAATTTTAATCAGTGGTGTAGAACCAGGTGTTAAACCCATGCGGCAGCCCTCCAGGCCATAAGAAATTGGACAAGGCACCAGGAAATTGTCTCTCCTCTAGAAACAAGTGTTTTGTGATTGTTTACCCCATGTCTTTAAATTGCATTTCTTCCTTTTTAATTTAAGCACCTCAGCTATGGGACTGAAGGAGGGAAGGGGAGCACAAAAGGAGTGTGAAAGGAATGAGGAGGGGGACCTTTTCCCTTTTTTCCCTCTCTCTATCTCTTCATTTTCTCCAGCATTAACCCTGTCTGATGTCATTGCTGTCAAATGCAAATGTCACGACCTGATACGGTCAGTCCACAGGGCACATTGGCTACATATTTGTGCATATCGGAATTAAAATACAAAGTTGTGTGGTCCTTCTTTGTTTGTCTGTGCCCACAAACGGGTGTGCATGCTTTCTCAGATGTGTCTTTGACTGGCTGTCCTTGACATTCTTAGAAAAAGAATAAGCAGAAACATGATTGCGCAAAAGAACAAGGAGAGATCGAGTGTCACAAATAAAATGTTGGCAAACAACATGCTGCCTGATTTTTCCTGCCTGAGCACATACATGAACAAACATGCTTTTTTCTCAATAGGCAAGAAAGTTCAAAACTGCTGTGCAAATAACATTCAGCTTAACAGCAAAGGAGTTCAGAACTCTACTTCTAATTAAAAAAAAAAAAAAAACTTTGCATTTTTTTAATTTACAGTGCATTACCCTTCATTTGCAAGATGATTTGTAATTAAAAAAAATCCAAAGAATTTCCTTTGTATTCTTATATGATCAGAAGACACTGATAGTGAAATGAAAATATCTTTTTCAGAACATCAGGCTTATGTTTTAAACTAAACATATTTACTCCTATATAAATCCTATTTTTTCCACATTGTGTTTGAATGCCTGGAAGTGATAATTGATAATTGTTTGTTCAAACCAAAGTTGAAGCCATATTAAAATTTTCAACAAACTAGCATTTTATATTATCCTCCGAAACATTTCACCACAATTTCTTTTTATAATATTTGCAACCTTTGAGCTTTACAGATGTTTTTTTTTTTTCTGTTTTAGAACCATAATCCCACATAATATATAAATGCATTTCAAACTGCCATTATTGTAGTACTTTTTTATTGTACCTTTTTGAAAAGCACATTTGCTCTTTCTTTCATAGTTTTACAATAGTGTCAATTTATTATGTGAAACCCAGGAAAACATATTAAATCTTTTAATTGTAATATGACATCATGTGAAAACACTAAAGTAATACTTTAGCAGTGTAAGATCAAGATGTTTCACATGTGGAAACAAAACAGCAGTGATAGAGAAGATTTAAGGCCCTCTTATTTTATTTTATCTAACTATGAAATACTGTAACATAAAAAGCAATACCCTGTGAGTCTACAGGCATTTGCACACCTTAAGCTTTTTACAATAAAAACGCCTAATGACGGGTTTTGTACGTACTTCTAAGACAATTATCAAGCTTTCGCCACAAGAGGGCAGCATAAAATCACTTTTACAGCACTGAAGTCCATCAGCAGCCAACACTGCTATATAATAGCACATCTCTGTGATAAAGGAGGAGAAAAGTCACAGCAAATACTTTATAATATATGTTGTAATATTTAAATATAATTCTACTATCAGGGATATTTTGAACACCATAATTCTGTATATTTCCTTCCTTTGAACTTACCTATTGTACTTGTTCAAATTTAGTTTAACGCTGCAGAGACACATGGATCACATCTTTATACCCATAATTGCCTGATTAGATGTAGACATGTCTCTGAATTTTTATTTTT
>NW_015151539.1:257164-258219 GCF_000732505.1 Cyprinodon variegatus | reverse complement strand
TAGAACCATTTTGAAGCTTCAAGCAGGCAGAATCATTTGAAATGATTGTAGAGCAGCACAGGAAGAGGAAGCCAGAAAGAGAAAGCTGGGACCCAGAGCTAGGAGCAAGAGGAGAGCTGAGCTCTCTGCACCTTCTCCACCTGGACACATGTCCTTCCAGAGAAAGAAAGTGTTCAGGATGATCAACCCTTTGTCCGGGTCTACCAGGAAAAGGTTTTCACAGGTGGATAAACTCCCGGTTTACAGCAGAGCAGAGAAAAGAAAGAGAGATTTGGTCAATAAAAGCAGTGAATTACAAATGAAATTACAGCAGAAGAAATGAATCTTTAACTCTGACAACTATAGCAGAGGCATTGGGGATAGAATTTCAAAATAAAAGCTTCACTTTGGTCCCATTTAGTCTAAAGAAATTCAACCAGGCCCTAAAAAAGCAACCTAGTTGTGGTTCCAACAGCGTGTCATCATAGTTTCAGAAGAGGAGCCTTGTTACCAATAAGGAGTTTGCTGGAAACCAGCTGAACAAGTCATTAGCAGAATAAAACCCTCATCGAGTAGAATCCAGAATTGGTCCCACTGCAGCTTTTATTTTGGACCTGCTTCTATAAAACTCCTGAAAATCAATCAGCTTTGATGGTTCATTTTTCTGCCACATGCAGAAGAAGAGGAAGGAAGGCACAGCAGCTCCTAAATGGTATCTTTGTCTCTACTTTTTAACTCTAGAAGTGAAATATTTCCCAGTTTAGCTATAAAATAATGAAGAGTATCTAAGACGAGCCTTAAATCGTTGAATATTTTTCTAATGATAAACTTTCTGCTATTGTGTGGTTCAGGTTTGGATCCTGACAGATTTAAATGACTGTGTGTGATTAGTAAAGTTAGCAGTTTCTTGCTAACATTAAAGTAAACCTGGACCTAAAGAAGCAGTGTGTCCTCCTGGGCTTCTGGCAGCTCCAGATGTTCAGCTGTCTCCATCTTTCGACCATGAAACCAACCACCCATGGAAACCAACTGCTGGAGGAATCAACAGATTTGATCCAAAATCTGCATCTCTGACT
>NW_015151539.1:254620-255300 GCF_000732505.1 Cyprinodon variegatus | reverse complement strand
ATCAATCTGAAACTTCTTCTGTTGATTGGAGCCAAGCTGCTCATGAGACGACGTCCTGAAAACATTAAATTACAAACATGAAGCTTAAGGCTTCAGCTGATGTGAAACGGTTTGAAACACTTTTCTTCTTTAAATGATGTTTGTTTCAAACTGCTGAGGAGCTTTAGAAAGAAGAAGAAAAGTGCTCCAAGCTCTCAGAAGGATCTACCCAGACTTCCTGGATCAGAACTGACACAACAATGATGATGATTATGTACTAATCCTGTGGGTTAGAGGATCAGCTCCTGACCTCTATGATGGGCAGAAATTCACAAATCCAAAAGTTATTATTTATTTACAAAAAAAGAAAAACTAAGTAGTGAAGTTTAGATTTTTTTCTGTTTCACTTGTTGTTTTTTGGATTGTTTTCTAACATGGATGACTGTCTTAAAAGAAACCAGCATGATGCTCTGCAGATGTTTGAATGCCCACTGCAACATGTCAATGGATTTGTTTTTATTCTCTTTATTATGTCTGGATCAGGAAAAGCTCAGAGTGAAGCGATTAAAGCCTCACTGTCAGAAAAATAGAGGCTGCTAATTTAACAAGGATTGAAGACTTTCTTCACAAATGTTTCAGACTGCTGTAATAACTGGAGGCAGGGTTGGATCTTGTCTTTGAGTTAAATCTTATTTCAGTGA
>NW_015151539.1:251901-253415 GCF_000732505.1 Cyprinodon variegatus | reverse complement strand
GCAGATGTGAACACTTTCCCTGATTAATGATGCATCTAAATGAGAAATGATTGATGCCCTGAAATATAAAACAATCTTAACATGAATGTGTAGAAATAATATAGTCACAGTCTTGAGCTTTTTAAAGGACTCCCACTGAACCAAGGACAAAGTTCTGAATAAAATCTGCGGACTGAGAAACAGTGAAACATTATTTGGTGCAGATTTATAGTTGTATCCAGATGTGGCCTCTTGTGTCTGTGGACAGAGGTGTTATAGACACACAGAAATGCTGGAAAATGCCTTAACAAAAGGCTGAGGCAATAACTCTGCAATGGAAAGTGGAGGCTGCCAAGCCCAGCAGTGGGTTTGCCAGAACAGTAACGTTTGGGTCCAGATTGTGAGGTTTGCTCCAAATCCTGGCTTCCTTCCATCTTACGCTAAAATTGCTCTGCTCAAGGTGGCTGCATATAAGAATAGCTCAGTTAGTTTAATTCTGATATATTCTTTGTAAAAGAACCGTAGCTCCTTATTTTGTGATTAAAAGTCCAGTTCATAGATGTTTTTCTCCTCTGGTGTTAAAGGCTGTGCAGCTAAAGTAGAAGCTTATGTCTCTTTATAGTGGGACTTTATTTACTCTTTTTTTTTTTTTTTTCAACTGCCAGCAGTTGATTAACGTCTGAAATGCTGATATGTTACACCAACTATATTCCTAAATCGCACATATGTTGAAAAGTACATGCAGCAGATTCAGAACAGGATCAAAGAGAAGAGAGAGAAGGAGGAAATTCAAGCCAATTCTTCTATCAATCATTCAGTTACATTATGAAGGTCTGATAAAGATTCCTGCTGTCCGCCCTTAGTTAAAAAACGAGCAACCATCAGGACCCTCTTCAGCATGTTTATCCCTGTGGAGTGGAGTTGAAGATTTCATCATGTACCTGCTTAAATGCACCCATTGTTATTTATATAACGCAGTGAGGATCATGAATATCACATTGCTCAGTGTGCTGTTGTTCATCTTCAATTTCTACAGACTGACCAGAACCAAATGACCTTAGCTTTCTAGAATAGCAGACACACCATGATGCCAGCAACTACAACTGGGAGTAAAAACGGACAGAAAACTGAGCTGAACATCAAATGGTTGCTGAGGTTTTACCCACAGTATCACACTCCTGAATGTTGACTATAGTTCCCTGCTCCATAGCAAAGTCAAACACGACCAAAACACACGGTTAAAGATGTAGGAAGAACTTCCAAGGTTTGGTTCTACAAAGAGAAGACGAAGGACGGCTGGGAGGAATCTGTGGGAAGGGATTGTTCTGCTGGTGTTAGAAATATTTTATTTATATTCCGTTTGTGTTTCATGGGTTGTGTACTAATGAACTATTATGATGTATAATTTGTGATTCATCGCTTATTAACTCTTGCTAAGATCGTTCCAGATAAAGGTCATACAACGGACAGGTTGTGAAAGAGGCCTGCACATCCTCTATCACATATGTTTTAACATACCGTAAATTCTCTAATAT
>NW_015151539.1:247351-249788 GCF_000732505.1 Cyprinodon variegatus | reverse complement strand
ACAGTATTGTGGAGTTTCCATCTGAGCCTCATTACTTTTACAAACCTGTTACAGACTAGAAGAGCTTCTTAAAACACTCTGGGCAAAACTCCAACTAAAACTGTGAGTTTCTAGTCTTAGTTTGCTGCTTCTGCTGTGGTAGGACTCTGATCCATTAGTATGTGAAGGAACAAACCCTGGGGTTGTTGAACAAAAAAGCCTGTTTCTATTAAGCTGCTGGCTGTGGTAAACTTCACCCAACCAGAGACGTCTGTTTCATCAGTCCCTCATGTTCTCTCCCAGTCTACAGATTGACAGCAGACGTTCCAGTTTGTCTGAACATCTGTCTATAAATCCATGTATGATTCAGATGGGTGTGAGTTGACTTCCAACCCGAGTTTTGTGGAGATTTCTGTGGAGAATGATCTGAGTGGGTAGAGAGTGGGGGTGCTCAAGAGCCTGGCTAGGACCTGAGTGGGTCTGCTGCTTATTTCTTATTTAGTGGAAGTTGTTGTTCAATCTACTGCTGACCACCTGGTGAAGCCAAATATTACACTCTGATCTAATTCTACAGTGAAACTGTTCTGTTTCCCTCAGAATCATCGACCAGCTTGTCGGAATCCACCTGCTGTGGTCACTGCTACAGACGCCCAGTGCAGAAGTTTAGTCTAGCGCTGCTTGGGCCCTTTGTCCCTGCACTGAGAATGCACAGGTATAGTAAAGTCCAGTTTTTCAGTCCCTTGAGACATAAAGGCCATTATTCTTCCTCACTGGGTCGGACTGATTCCAAATCTCCTTCCAGACTTTCTAAAGGTTTCACTTAAGCTGCTGTGTTCAGAGGTCACTGCCTTAGTCTCTTGTCCTTCATAAATGTCTCTCCTAAAGTAGATTGCCTACTTTAGGACTGGTTACCTGCGTCCTCATTCAGTCCTTTCTGTTGCTCCTTTCCATAGTTTTTAGTCCGTTTCACTCTTTTGAGGCTAATTGAACAATAGCTGCATTGAGGAAAACGTGCTTTGGTCTCCTGCCAGCCTTGTTTTGGTGATGAGAAAAACACACATAGCAACAAAAAAACTGTTTTTTTTTATTGGCTGCTGGAAACATGGCTCCACTTTTATCCATCCTGGGGATTGAGAAAAGCAAACAGCTCAGTGTGAGCAAAGCACCAATCCTCCTGGACCCTAGATGCCACTGCAGCTCGGGTCAAAGTGCTGTAGCTGGGGGAACCGTTGCTAAGGGATCTTCCCAGACCTTAGGGCAGAATGTAGCAGCAATATACTTCAGACCAAGAACTGATGGGGAAACTGCCCAGAGCTGGAACCCAACTGTGGTTGTTTCTGGCTCGATTTTGCTGTCTTCTCATTTGGTACCATCTGGTTACTCTGCTCTGTTCATCCTGTTGTTCCTCTTCTTTTTCTCTGCTGGAAATATAGACACATGCAGAGACCCTGCCACCTAGCTTTACTTCCACTTTCTGTGAGGCCCAATGCTAACGATGAAGGACTTGGTTCTACAACTGGTGGAAACAGGCGTCGGCTTGTAATCGACCACCCAAGTTCTGCAGTTCTGAACTGGTTCAAGAGCGACAGTTCTGCTGGTAGAAAAGAGGCAACATTTAAACAGATCCAACATTCTGACCATGGTCTCCGATACGAGGCTGGCAGATAAACCAACCTTCTCAGGCTTCCTGTTTCCACTATAGAGGCTTTTTTTAGAGAGCTGCATGCTTTCTGGGCTGGATGGAAGTTTGAAATGATTTTCATCTCCAGTTTATTGAGAGGAGCTGGGAAACCTTTAAAATTGGTTTGAAATGCCAAACCTCCTCAGGCTTTCTGCTGCAACACTCCATTTAACAGCCCTGATTTATAAAGGGAAGTTGTTTGGTTTTGTTTGTGAACACAGTTAAATAAATGTGAGGTATTATTAAACTCTAAGACGCCATTTTCAGATGTTTGTTGTATGAACACCTTTAGTTTGGATCATCCACAGTGTCCTCTAAATCAGGCATCCCCAACCTCGGTCCTTGAGGCCCCCTGTCCTGCAGGTTTTAGAGGTTTCTCTGCTCCATCACAGCTGATTTTAATTGAAAGCTGATTAACAGGCTTTTGGTCTACTGCAATCATTATAATCAGCTGTGCTGAAGCAGGGAAACTTCTAAAACCTGCAGGACAGCAGGCCTCAAGGACCGAGGTTGGGGATGCCTGCTCTAAAAAGGACCCCAGGACTGTCCCCTCCCTGCTGCTGTTTCTCAGTGCTGCCCCCTCTGGTTGGTGGCAGCAGAGAGAAAATGACTCTAAATATTTCAAATTTGTTTATTTATCCTGGATTATTTTGTATTTTTTGTTGTCACTTATAAAACGACAATGTTGTGGATTGTGTTAATCCTGCTGCTAACTTCTGTCCTTTCCACTCCCACAGCGACTGCTCCGCCTCATAGGCTCCGATGACCACAAGCTCC
>NW_015151539.1:245047-246590 GCF_000732505.1 Cyprinodon variegatus | reverse complement strand
CTTTGGAGCCTCTGTCTCTGCGTTTGTTCAGTGATCCAAAGGAGACCACAACATCTAAACAACAGCCACATCTGCTTCTGGGAGCTCAGTCTGCTCTCAGAGTTTCTATGCATCTGGACTTAGATGAACAGATCCAAAGCTTTAGATAAACACTGGTAGACACTGTGGTCCTGTTGAACCAACACTCTTTAGAAACAGCATTCAGTAACAATAAGCCAAAACATCCTAAAATATTCAGCTGGGAACAAAGTGACTCCAGCATGAAGCTGAAATCTGGAGCTTACCTGGAAACAAACTAAAGTCAACCTGAATATCAGTGTTTGTCTGCTGCTATCAAGCAGTGAGGATGAATGATGGAAGAATCATCAGCCAATCACAGGAAATACAGTAGAAAGAGAGAAGATGGAGTCGCTCAGTAATGAAGTACTTATAGTCCACTTAATAAGAAAGATCCATCCTCCGAAAGGAAAGAGTTAAAATTAGGACTTCAAGAAGGATTTGCATCAAAAACATGTTGGTTGTTTCCTGTCAGCCGAGTCTACAGTTTGGAGGAAGTAGCAGCAGAACGGGTCGATTGGAAAACTGGAAACACACATGGCGACTAAAGAATATGTCAGAAGATCTGGAAAGAAAACTTTGAGCGAAAGTTTTGGAAAACGGAGATGTGCAATGAAGAAAAAAAAAACAAATGGATGAAACAAGAATTAGCAGTTTGAGCTCTGATCAAACATTTACTGTTTACTGAGTGAATAAAACTGCTGATTTAAACAATTAATGATATGAGGATGGATGGATGGATGGATGGATGGATGGATGGATGGATGGAAGTCAGAGTTTGATCCTTTATCTCTGACTAAAACAATAAAACACAAACATTCATCTTCAATCACTTAGACAATTATTAAAAGGTAATTAATTTTATAACTTAATTCTCCAAATGAAACACATGAAATAGATTAGACACATACTAATGTTTGCAGCCTTTATTTCAGCTCAGTGTCTTATGCTTACACCCGATAAAGGTAAAGTTTAAGATCAGACTATACATCAATTGATGCAGTGGAATGTGGCCTTCATGAAAAGCAGGTTTAATTCCTGCTTAAAGGTTTTTATTTTCAGAAGCTCCTTTAAATCTGACAAAGGAGCCTCATTGAACCAAACCTTCTAACTTCTTGAATATGACTGTATATAAACAGAGAGGGAGGGACTTATCAACACCACATGGTCTATTTGATGAATAGATGAACAGAATAATTCTCCTTAAAAACTTGTTAGCAATAATAACTCAGCTGATAGCTGCCAGAGTCATATTTAGGAGTCTTGTGTGTGTCCTGTTGTGTCCATGAAACTGAAGCGTGTGCAGCTCTGTTGTCAGTCTGGGAGGAAGCTGCAGAATGAATGCAGGAGCTCAGCCTCAGCCTATTTTGTCATCAAGCTACAGGTCAGAGTATTAGGCCCCGTTCACACGAAGTCAAAACGAACACGAAATGCTAATATTTTCCAGAACGTTTGTCGTAAAGACGGAGACGTAAAATAAATGTGA
>NW_015151539.1:242910-244307 GCF_000732505.1 Cyprinodon variegatus | reverse complement strand
CACAAAGCCTCAGAGAGAAAAGTTTCTGTTCAGACCTTCTTTTATTGCCACCAATTTGTTCTTTTGCTGTGATTAGTTCAGTTGTTTTAAAGTAGAACTGCTCCTTTAAAGTTGTTTTGAAATCCCACATCTCTACAGGCCTTCTGCTGCAACATTTCATTAAACAAACTCATCAACAGGAAAAGGTCTGTCTAAATATCAGAAGTGGCTTTTCCATCCTCTCCAATGAACATTTTATTATTAAATAAATAAAGTATTGCACGGCAGCAGCAGCATGGTTATCTTGTTATGCTGCCATCATAAACATGCGTGTCCACAACGGCCTCTCAGAGCTCCTCCAAACACAGGACCGCACTCTCTGCTAGCTGAGGACTGATGCCTGAACATGGCTTCTGTTCTCCATCAGAAAAGAGCTTTTCCATCATCACAGCAGGGTTACACCATCAGGCCTGCTGAGGCCTGGTTCCTCTGCTTAGATCATCCCTCATCAGAACTCCTGTCATCTCAGATGCTGCTTTTCTCTCTGTGTTATTCTCTAAATGCTTTATTTTCCACGCAACTCTAAGGAATTGTGATGTTTCCCTCCTTAAAGTGGGAATAACAAGCTGGAACGATGAGAGATAAAGAGAAATGAGCAGATGAACACCATAGCGTCTGGGTCTGGTCTCCATGAAGCTCTCAGAAATAATAATGACGTCTTCATGGGTCATGACAGCAGTGGGTCACTCTGACTTTAATTTAGACAGAAGGCTAAAAATCTTGGCTTCAGTTAACAAGATGTAATCCCTGAAATAATCAAACAGTTTCTGTCATAAAACAGAAGCAACACCTAGAAAAACTAATTTGATGTGAGAAAGCAGATATAGACAAAGAGAAAACTGTTCACAGTTTGACCTGAAAGAGACTCAGTCCCACATGCAGTGAAACCAAACAGAGAGAAACGGATGAAAAGTTTGACGGATTTTATTGAAGATGTTAAGCTCGGTGCAGAGTTTCCCTGAACTCTGCTCAGCCGGAACTGGAAGATGAGTGGAAGACAGACTATTAGTTCAGGCTCAGTGGGAAATTTGATTCATTGATCTTGAAGGAGAGGATCTGGTTGTAGACTCATGTTTCCAGAAAAAGTGAAGGGTCCTTGACTCCAATCTGTGTGCTGTTTTCCAGTGTATGTCTGATTCGTCGAAGGGCGGAACAGGGTTTACCCAGAACTCGGACGGTGTAAGGGAACAGAGACGATGATTGCCACTCAGATTTCCTGCTGTACTTGAACGGGTCGTGGTGAAGATGATTCCCTTGCTCAGAGAGTAATTTCAACGTCCTCAAAGGAGACTGGATCCAAATCCCTGGCTCAGTTTAAGACTCAGTTGATCCCTCCTGGGAGAGGAGGTCCAAAAAGG
>NW_015151539.1:238278-240226 GCF_000732505.1 Cyprinodon variegatus | reverse complement strand
AAAGTGAAAAACCTGAACAAATCAACCCTTTCTGACCTTAATGAACCTGATTACATGACTGGACCCTTCATAGCATGTTTGCACAAACTCTTAGGAAAAGTCAACTTCCCCATTTAATGAAAATAAGCCCAAAGAAGGAATAATCGCACAGAGACTGAACCTTTCAGATGTCTCCTGCTGCTGAGTCACATCATTAGAATAACCACTCTGGATAATCCCCAAAGGAACCACAGCTGGGAAGCTCAGAACCTCTGCATCCTGGACCCATAATGGGACATCTTTCTGATGGAAGTCATTGAGAACCTGCATCAGGACCGATCAGCTAGGGCATGACTATTTATAGTCCAACTAGTTATTGTATTTCTCTAGATTTCTCTGCAGCAGCTGAGATGAGACTTGCTAACTTCAGCCTCAGGCAGCTGGAGATGCTCCAAAGGAAGATGGACAAACTAAACTCCACCAGTAGCAGCCCAGCAGCTTCTAAAAGGCCATTATTTGTCCTTTGGATCATTGATGCTCAGTAAGATCTGAGCTCAGTGGCTCAGACAGACAGCCTGCTTCTTTCAGACTCATGCCTTCCTCCCTCTCCTTCTCTCTGGTGGAAAGATATTGAGAGTCCCGGGCCGAAACCTAAGAAATCCAGAGGAGGAGACGGCGGTCCGTCTGGTTCGAGCTCAGAAACTCAGGCGGGGAACCTGTGAGCGGGGCATGGGCGGCTGGGAGCAGGATTATTGTTCAGCACAGCCGAGAGACGCAGGAGGGAGCCGGGAAAGGTAACTGCCACAGATCCACTGACAGGAGAGGAAGAAGAGAAACAGCATTTAAGATGCTTCATCTCTGCTTCTACTGGTACATACAGGTAATGAATAACAGCATATCTTTATACATGGAATGACATGACTAAACTGAGCTGAATTAAAATATATTGTAACGGTTGAGTGGGTCGCTATGGCAGTAACCAGTCCAAAAAATTGGTTATTGCAGCCCGCTTGACATAAGGCATGTGGCAAGGTCAGAGCCCGATAGGTTGTGTCTCACCTTTGTCCTGCTGTATCAAGCTGGTGTGGGTGCAATCCTCATCTCTGCCTGTGAAGATGTTGAAAAACAGTCAAAAAGTTCATGCAGCTGGGAGCGTTGCTCTTCATTCAACCCTTCACAGCTCTTTTGATACAAGTCATCAACAGCGTCTCTAGTTTTGATGGAGGATGGTCTATGCGGCTGCAATGGTGTGGTGCCTCCTTCAGTTGACAGCAGTTTGCAGGATCCCCCACTTTGCGGTAGCGATAGTGAAGCTTTGATTGGTGGTGATAATGTTGACTGACTACAGGCAGGAGATGAGAACCAAGCAGACGAATGTAGGCAGGCTAATCCAGAGGACAAAAACCAAAGCCAATGTCGGTGGCATGCTTGGTTTTCAGAGCACAGAGTGGGGTCACAGTTCCAGAATTGGTACACAGACAGGCAGACAGGCAGGAGTCAGAAGACGGGTCAGGCAAACAGATCAGAAAGGGATGAGCAGGCTCAGAGGTCCAGAGGCAGAACAGGTCAGGATCAATTAATCAGAAAACAGGAACATCAGAATACTTCTCACCAGTGGCTCGAACTCAATCTAGCTATGATGACTGGTCTGAAGGCTGACTAAATAGAGACTAGTATTCTATTTTATGAACCTCTGTAGCCCAGCAAACACTTATTCGGTATTTTTAAATCAGTTTTGAGGAGTTATAGCTGTTCTTTTTATATTTTTTTTTTATTTCATTTTAGAATGCTTACTGTTGTGTTTTTTTTTTTAGGTAGACAATTTTAAGATCTGTCCAGGGACAACAGATGAAAAATAGCCTTTTGGCTAATTCTGGTGCATTTGCAGGAATGCTTTTTGATGTAAACTGCTCCTGTAAAATAAATGAAATTAGATTATTACAGGTGGATCAGATAAGCAGGTAATAAG
>NW_015151539.1:231824-235772 GCF_000732505.1 Cyprinodon variegatus | reverse complement strand
AATGGAGCTGCAGCAGAACCAGATCCAGGGTCGGATAAAAAGCTTGTGTTCTGCTTGGAATCTAGAGCGGACCTGATGTCCTGATGAGGAGAAAAGTTGGATGTTTTTATCGGATTCAATCAAAAGGTCTGATTTTTTGGTGACAGAAGAGAAGCTGGATTCTACCTCAGCACAGAGAAAGGAGAACAAAGTGGTTCTGGGTCATAGAAACTCTCATATTAAATTGGACCAGGCTGAATAAAACCTCCAACGTGACAACAGAACCACAGTCCTGGTAGGGACAGTATCTGCTGTGAAACCTCCCAGTTCTGGTGTTGGAATAAAAGATTAGCTCCAAATAAGCTCTCTCTTCAGTCCGACTGGATGAACAGAGCCCAGAACAGAACCTGCAATCCAAAAATAAATTTAGGAAAGGACACTCATTACATGTGGCTTTAGAGCTGTAAAGATCCTGATGGAACCTAAATGCAGCGACCTAGAACCAGATGAAAAGTAACAGACTGGAATCAGACAGTGTCACTGGTTTAAGGCACTTCTATATCATAATATCTACATATGTTCTGGTTCTGCATAAATGTTCTTTAACCATCAAGAGTTCTAAAAGAAGATGGGTCTGACCCAACAAAACCTTAGAGTTTTTATTCTAAGTCCAGTGAGGGACTTGAAGATGAAGTTCCCGTAAGGTGTCCCTAGAAGTAGAAAGAAAAACAGCAGAGAGACCAAATCAAAAAGATCCATTCAGTAACATAGGTTGTGTCTGAACGTCCTCTGTAACCCCTAAATCCCTCAATCACTGTATAATTCAAGGCTCAGAAGAGAGGACCCAGAATTCAAAGCTAACAGACAGGCGTACTTCTAAAAAGCGTTTATTCAGACGTCAGATCTGCAATTCAGCAGCAAGGGCATCTAATGCCGAAATCTCTGTAGAGGGAAAACTCAGGTTAGTGACTTCATAAATCTGAAGGACAACTACAAACGTGTGAGTCACTGACCTTGCAGTTTAGTCCCTGCCCAGAGGGAGGAGTGGAAACCAGCCGAATGGCAGATCCAAGTAGATGAAGGAAGGCAGAACTTTCCGGAAGACAAAGCCAAAGCTGATGTCCAAGAGGTTCACAGGAGTCCAGGCCAGATGATCAATGATCTGAAGACGTACCGAAGGGAAATCCAGGTCGAAGGCAGGAGGCAGATCCAGGTTTGTTCCATAGGCAGAGTCCAGCAGGAGTCAGAAGACAGATTAGGCCAACAGTTCCGAACAGGAACAGGCAGGATCACAGGTCTACAGACAAAACAGGTCAGGATCAGGCAAACACAACACAAACAGGTACAGTAGGAGAACACTCACTGAAGGCTTGAATAATCTGGCACTCATGACTGAGAGCAAGCAGTTTAAACAGATACTAGAGCAGGTGACAATGATGAATGGTGATGAGAAAATGGTGCAGAGCTAGACAGGTGAATGGAATGAACCATTAAGTCAGTCATCAGTGCAAGGATCATGATCATGNCCAGTGAGGGACTTGAAGATGAAGTTCCCGTAAGGTGTCCCTAGAAGTAGAAAGAAAAACAGCAGAGAGACCAAATCAAAAAGATCCATTCAGTAACATAGGTTGTGTCTGAACGTCCTCTGTAACCCCTAAATCCCTCAATCACTGTATAATTCAAGGCTCAGAAGAGAGGACCCAGAATTCAAAGCTAACAGACAGGCGTACTTCTAAAAAGCGTTTATTCAGACGTCAGATCTGCAATTCAGCAGCAAGGGCATCTAATGCCGAAATCTCTGTAGAGGGAAAACTCAGGTTAGTGACTTCATAAATCTGAAGGACAACTACAAACGTGTGAGTCACTGACCTTGCAGTTTAGTCCCTGCCCAGAGGGAGGAGTGGAAACCAGCCGAATGGCAGATCCAAGTAGATGAAGGAAGGCAGAACTTTCCGGAAGACAAAGCCAAAGCTGATGTCCAAGAGGTTCACAGGAGTCCAGGCCAGATGATCAATGATCTGAAGACGTACCGAAGGGAAATCCAGGTCGAAGGCAGGAGGCAGATCCAGGTTTGTTCCATAGGCAGAGTCCAGCAGGAGTCAGAAGACAGATTAGGCCAACAGTTCCGAACAGGAACAGGCAGGATCACAGGTCTACAGACAAAACAGGTCAGGATCAGGCAAACACAACACAAACAGGTACAGTAGGAGAACACTCACTGAAGGCTTGAATAATCTGGCACTCATGACTGAGAGCAAGCAGTTTAAACAGATACTAGAGCAGGTGACAATGATGAATGGTGATGAGAAAATGGTGCAGAGCTAGACAGGTGAATGGAATGAACCATTAAGTCAGTCATCAGTGCAAGGATCATGATCATGTAGAGCTGGAACTATGTAGTGGACTTTATAGTGAATTCAGTTAACTGACCGTTCGGACAGCTGATCACTTTTTCGCTCCCTATTGGTCACATAACTCTGCCTCCCTGCACGGTGCCTGCACCATTTTTGCTATTTGTCGCCACCACAACAAATCCCATGAAGCTTTGCCAGGAGAGCTCTTTTCTCAAAGCATCATGGGATATATCTGCTCGCCTGGTGACCATGGATAATGACCACTTTTCAAGGTGCATTGTGGGAAATTTTCAGTCTATTACTTTTTCATCCACTATATGTTTGGACACTCATCTAAAGTGCCGTAACCATTATACAGTGAAGGAAAGACAAACGGATGAAGGACAAAGTTACACTATTTCACTTGGTGGACGATACAGGTACCATGATCTTTCCATATTGTTTCATGGCCAGTAATCAGAACCCTGTTTGGGTTGATAGTAAATGAGTCAGAAGGAAGTTGAAGTGAGGCTAAGTAAACTTCTTTTTTGGAGTGAAAGGTTCTGTATCGATGAACTGAGTTATGATCTATGATCCAGACCAGAACCGATTCTTTAACAGTGAGAACCTTGTTCTCTACCAACAAAGGGGTCATTATGGCATTGTAGTATCATCCACATGTAGTCATAAAACATATACATTATGGCTTTGCTATAACTTCTATTTATGTCAAAACAACGTTGTAACCATCAGTTTTTATTGTTTACTAAAATATTTGTTTATTCAGATGGAGACTGGATGTTCAGTCCAATGACCAAAAAAATATCTCCTTGTTTTGTCCTAATTGTTCTCATGTAAAATGGATTTTATAAACCTATGGCAATAAACCTTTGAATGAAACAAACTGTCAGTTTTTATACACTGAGGTCCTGATCTGCTAAAGGTTTACATGTAAAAAAAAAAGGACAGATTTAATATACTTACTTGAAGAACCAAGGACTCATTCAGAGGTCAGGGGCTGTGCGGAGGATTGGTCTCTTTGCACTGGTCTGTTTGGACTTTGAATCACAATCAAATCGATCAAGTGGAAAAGTAGCAGCAACAAGTCTGTCTGTTGAAAAATTAAATAATTAATGTAAAAAACTTCAGCTCTGATGAGTATGAAGCTGTTTTTATTCCAAAGGTAAGTAAAATAATATGTGTTAATCAGAGAGAAAATGTGTTATTCTGTCAAATAATGACAGAACTACACAATATGCTGGTATTTAAAGGGTGCTGTCCATTCATCTGTGGTGCTGAAATCACACAAACTGCAGATGCTCTTCTAATCTAACCTTGCTGGTGAGGTCCTAATGGTGGTTTGGCCTTTTGCATAGGACACTTGTCATTCCTCTGACTATCCATGGTCAGGATGAGAGAAACAGGAAAAGGCTGAATGATACACCTGATGTTCAATGATGGATCAGAACTTTGAACTGATTGGCTCTTTCAGGTAGGTCTTGGAGGTAATTTAACTTTCAGTCCTTCACCTCCTGACTCTGTTATTCTTAGAGTAACTTGAACATCATCCAGCTGAGAGATGAACACCTCCCCCCATGCTGCTCCTCAACTGGAAGGAAGGGCTTGTTTTGGAAAA
>NW_015151539.1:226904-229082 GCF_000732505.1 Cyprinodon variegatus | reverse complement strand
AGCCAAGCTGAGTTTTGCTGAGTCAAACTGTCTTAACTTTGTTTTTGTCTTTGCCTCTCGGCAGGAAGTCCTCCTGCAAACTGGATTTTTTCAGACCTTCTCTCTCTGGAAGGTTCAACTGAGCTTCTAACTGAGCTGGGGTTCCAAACAGGAAGTTTGGACCCACTTTCCCCAAGAGGTTGTTTGAGCTTCACACCAAGCAAAAGTTTCTTCAGCACTACAGCACGTTCAAGTACTGCAGGAAATCTGAGTGGCAGTAGGCTTCTCCATTCACCAAGGAACAGCCGCAGTCTGAGTAACCCAGTCCACCCATCACCGAGCAAGACACTCTCTGGTACAATCCTCTGTCTGGATTCCATAAAGGACACCTTTCCCTGGAGAAGTGAGTCTGCAACCTTTTCCTCCAATTCTAAACCTACGCTTCAAATTTCCCACTGACCCTGAACTAACCGCAGTGTCTTCGCCCTAACCTTCCAGTTCCGGTTGAGCAGTGTTCAGAGCAACACTGGACTCATTTCATTCTACTCTGAGCAGTACTGGCTTCATCACCATTCTCAAATAAACCTGTTTAAACTTTTCCCTGGTCTCTCTGTTTGGTCTTCTGCACCTTTAATAAAATCATGAAGGTTGTAGCTCTATAAATCAGTCTAACTAAGGGAAATGTCTACTCCACAGCCCCCTTCAGGTTTAAGAGGACTCTGGACCTCAATCGGGTCACATTTCCTTTGCCGTTTTCTTCTGCTGATGAACGGTGTTGATATGAATGCATGTTTGGATTAAGAATGGACTGTTTAGTTTAAACAAAACAAACATTTTGCAGGTTCTGTTTATGTTAAAATGTTTTATTCCCATTAGGTTTGTTTTTTGTTTTTTCTTTGGTAATCAGGTTTTGAGTTCTTTATAGTTCTGTATGTTTCTACCACATTTTCTTATCGTCCTAATTAGATTATTATTGTTATTTACTTTTTTTCGAGTTAATTCTCTTTTTGCATTATGTTAAATTTCAGTTCTTAGGTATTTGCTTCACTTCTCTTGGGGTTTTGGATCATTTTATGTTCATTATGTTTCACATTCTTAGGTCATCCTCTTCTGATTAGATCCTGCATTATTTTGTTCAGCTCCTTCAGTTCAATTGCGTCAAAAATTGCGTTCATTAAACAGGTACTGTACTTGAGAAAGATGCAAAACAATAATGCACACTTAAGCTAAGGATGATGGGGGGGGCAGTGAGTAGCACCCAATTTATACTGGTGGACAAAATGATAGAGCAGCTGTTGGATGAAATAACCCAACAGAGCAATTTCCTAACAGAATAAACATGAAGATAGTGACCAAATGTGAGCAAGTTTGGTGGACATCAATTAAAAAGTGTTTTTCTCTTTTAATGGACAGTTTTGCATGTATACATGAACAATGAAAGAGCTTGGATGAGATTAAACACTGAACTTATATGTAAAGTTGTGCTGACTTCAATCAACCTTGGAGGTTATAGCTGTGGCCGGAAGCATTGAGACAAAATAAATTCATTTAAATATGCAGAATCATATTAATTAGGTGCTAAAATGTGCTAGTAAGAAGCCTGCCATCATAATCCTGAGGGTTAAACCAAGGCAGCGGGATGATTAAAGATGCTGCAGAAGACTTGCATCAGAAATATCCTGTAGAGATAGAAGCTGGTTTTTGCTCTCATGTCATTACTCTCCTAGAGACCCTGATGGCCCTTTATTCCCCTTATTAAAGTTACCGTAACAGTGTTGGTCCAAGCTAGACCTGCAGGTTCTATCAACGTTTACGGTCCCAACACAGCAATGAAATGGGGGGACGGTTCAGCCGTGCACAGCTGCAGAAGAGGAGGTTGAAAGAAGACACATGGAAATGATTGAATGGGACAGAACTTTTAGCAGACATTCTAATAACCCTCTGGCTGCATGTGAGGATGTTTGGGAGAATAAATGAACAATTCAGCCTCTTTGTTCTAAGCTTTACTTTTCCGAGATGGGTAAAGGTGATGGCGGTATGATGACTTTGAGGGATGAGATGCATCTAATCTTCCAGCAAACCACTCTGCCTAGATCCTGTGGTACAGAACAAAGGTGTTTGAGGAAGCTGGAATCTGTGAATAAAAATTGTGTTTTAAAAAGAAAATGGCCAAATATTTTCCTCTGCTCTGTCTGGGAT
>NW_015151539.1:220742-222688 GCF_000732505.1 Cyprinodon variegatus | reverse complement strand
ATGGACTCCATGTTGGTGACTTATTCTATAACTTAATAACTTCTTTCCTTTAAATTAACTACATTTTTGGTATTTTCTACATCTGGTTTCTAATTTTCACCAGTTTACTGACTGCTGAATTACTAAATCATCAATCTTCACCCATAGCCGACTTCAGCCTTTGTGTTTCTAGAATGTTTGAAGGATCAATCATTATTCTCATGCTCTGTTATTATATATTTTTCCTTTTTGGGTCTCTTTCTCCAGCCACAGGCGTTGCACCATCACAGAGAAAACTGAAGGAGAAAAATCCACCTCATTTTTTAAGATCTCTTTGAAGGAAATGTTTGTTCAGGATCCAGGGTTGTAACATGGCTGTTTGAACATGTTAGAGCCTGAATTATGGTCTACCTCAGAACGCTGCAGTCAGAACCCTGATGATGGGACTGGAGGAAACCAGACGGGTTTCATTTGATGCTTAGATTGTTATGGATGGCCACAGAATAAGGCAGCTTGAACACAGATAATGATGGGCCGGGCCTGTTCAGGTTCTGGTTCTGGTTCTCTCAGGCCCCAAAGAAAACACTGCATAGTTCAGGGCTCATAGTGAGACTAATGGAGGTAGGGTTATATTTCTGAGACATTCAGCCAGACATGAGGGTGGAGCTCCTGGGGTTAATCTGAACTTCTAACCACTCATTATTATTAGGAGCTTTTCTTTGAGGAGGAGCTCAACAAGTTGTTCTGTTGCTGCCTTTTGGACCAGATGTTTTTCTCTGGTACCTCAAACCTTCCAGTGAACAGCTCAGCTCTCCTAAACTGAGTCAGTGTGAAAATCTGAAACTATTTAAATCGAATCATTATATAAACAATTATTAAAATCCCAGTTTATTTTTATATAATGAGGCCTCTTCCAGCTCCTCACATTCTGCTTATGGCAGATCTTCAGTTCTGGTCCAGATGTGTAGGATTCTGTTTCCTCTACTTTTCACTTGGTACCAAGACTTAAAGCAGCCATCAGATAACCCAGCCAGTGTAGACATCCAGACTATAAAACACACAACAGCACAACCGACCCCCTTTAAGCAGAGAGCAGCAGTTAGAACAGACTTTTCCCTGGTCACCGACCCTCTCATACCTCAACAAACAGATTATTTCCTCCAGATGAAATGATGACTTCCTGATAGCATCTCTGAGCAGGGCTGAAGGCTCATCAGTTCACCACATTTTATGTAAGGAACGTAAACAGAGGACCCATAATTCAGCTAGAGGAGATCAGATAGTGTAAAACAGTTTATAATGTAAAATGATTGTGGTCAAGGATGAATCACCAATATCACCTTAATGTGGCGGGCCCTTTGCAGGAACACGCAAACACAGCGTTAGTGCTCAGGGTTATTGTTTAGTGGCTGGTTTTTGATTCAGCCACAGAATCATCATCAGTTTAACAGAATTGGCAGGAAATGTGGATACCTAGCTTAGCTAAAACATCTCAGACCTTTTTAGTGAAATTGTGTCACAGAAGCAAACGTTCTACCAACTCCTCCTCACTCATTGTTCTGCTGCCAAGTTCCCACTTCAGAAAAATCCTCAGGAAATATAAACCAGTGTTCAGTTTGCCCCTTCCTCAGGTGGGACTCTGTCAACTGACCAAGTTCCTGTCAGCGGGCCTTCAGGCGGTCTCTGAGATCCCTCATTTAGTGCTCAGTTGGTTTGCCATACCCTCCTCTCCTGTTAGCTGCTAACAGGCTTGGCTCCTGCTTCCTTGTTTCTCAGCATTATTTATGCGGACCTCTCCAGGTTGTTCTTCACAAAGTGCTGCAGACCTTTAATAATAGGTCTCCTTGCTGCTGTTGATTCTTGACCTCCAGTGGAAAGTTGAGGCTGTTCTCAGTAATAATTTCTAGACACATTGGAGTGAATAATGATCCAGTTCCTGCTCACACTTCCAGTTCTGATCCACTCAG
>NW_015151539.1:216283-218249 GCF_000732505.1 Cyprinodon variegatus | reverse complement strand
AGTATCATCTCAGATCTACTGTCAACCTCTGTCTGCTGCTCGTCTCCCTGCAGTTTGCAGCTATAGATCAGCAGACAGGAAGAGTCTATGGCATTTTGTCACCTGGGCCCCGTTCTTCATACGTCGCTAACTAAGTTAGCTGGATTTGATGACATTTTGGCATTCTTTGATTGTTTGTTTATTCAACATTCATCCTGGACTTGCTGTCATAGCAACATGTGCACAAGCTTAAGCCTGCTTGTGAGCAGGTTTATTTCATATAAACAGTATTACATTGCCGCTTTATAACCGGAGGAGATAGGGAAGTATGTCATAGCCATGTCTTGTCTATTTTTACGACAGCAACCTGTTGCGGTAGGTGCAAGAATAATTTGCAGAGCTTTTCGACTTATTTCTAGACAGGAACCTTTAGCGCAGCCCTACAGTGTAATTGTAGAGAGATATCGTTTTTCTTTTAAGGGTGTTATTTACATAATTAATTTGTTGGAACCACACATTAAGAGGTCAACATGGAGGAGTTGGGCTTTGACAACTGCGCAGAATGTATGCATTGCCTGGAGAGTCTTTGAGAGTGGCACTTTCCTTTACACTAGTGGAGATGCAGAGAACTTAGTGAAAAGTGCCATTCACAAAGTCTACCTTGCACTGAAGAAGTTTTTAGGGTTTTTTTTGTGCTTTTTTTTTGGTATTTCCAAGCAACTTAAGGTTGTAAAACAGAATTTTTTTTTTGTGTATTTCAGGTACGTTTATAATTTTTAATGAGATGCAATCATGACCATGCCAAAATGAATGACCTACAGTATGTGTCCTTCAGGCTTCCCTAATGCGATTGGTGCCATATACTGCAAACATCCCCCTCAAGGCCCCACCAGACCCAAATGAAGGGGATTGCGTGAACCGAAAGGGGGTTCAAGGTGTAAATGTGCAGGAACTTTACTATGCAATTTATAATATTCTAAATGACCAATATCTTACATTTTTTTTTAAAGGAATGGAATAAAAAGTATGCAGTTGACTGACTAAAATCTCTTAGATGGTGTGTGATTATATGCATCATATCACAAATGTGGAGGCAAAACGGCCAGGATCAGTGCATGACTCCTGTATTTTCAGAAAATCACACTTATGTACATTATTTGAACATGGTATGGGAACATACATGTCAGGTTAACAGTATTAAACACAGTTCTGCTGAGACTAACAAAACTGCATTTTCCATTACAGGGATTTTGAAGGGTTTCTGCTTGGAGACAGGGGCTATGCCTGCAGGCAGTATTTTATGACACCCTTCCCTGACCCAAACCCCTGGACCACAAACCTGTTACAATGCAGCTCTAGCCAGGATAAGGGCACTCATTGAAATGACCTTTGGGCAACTAAAGGAAAGATTTCAGTGTCTGAAAAGTCTGAGGGTTGCACCTGACAGGGCCTGTGGGCTTATTGTTGCATGTGCCATATTGCTTAACATTGCCACTATCAGAAAAGAGAGGATTCCTGTGGTGGGGGTGCAGGCTGATGATGAACTCCAGCTAGTGCAATTGGACTAACCTAATGGCAGAGCTGTACGGGACAGAATTGTAGAACACCATTTTTTAATTTTTATAAAAAACAAGACAAATATGCTTAGTTCCTGTTTTATAAAAAAAAAAAATACATCATAAAGAACAGCCAGCAAGTCATCTTTTGCCTGCAATTAAAGATAGTTATGTAAAGTCAGCAATACTGATATGTGTCAAATGGTGCATTTGCATATTCTGAAGGTTCTTTTGAAGCAACTCGATCTCTAGTGCAATTTTCTTTTTTAAGTTGTGGAGTTCAATTTTTCCTCTTAATTTGTACATTTTCAAGTCTAAATGCAAATTTGTTTGCTGAAGATGCCATTTATATAGGGAACGGGGGTCACCCTGTGTCATTTTGTGAAAGAAAAAGAAAGGATCAGAACATGCCTCATGCAACAAAAGTAAAA
>NW_015151539.1:212832-214138 GCF_000732505.1 Cyprinodon variegatus | reverse complement strand
TGGTCTTACAGGTCCTTCCTCTAAAGGACAGTCATCTGAGAGGGTTTCTTCACTCTTCTGTGCAATGAAAATAAACGGGTATTACAAAGTGTTACAGTTTACTCCCTTTATGCAAGTTAGAAAAAGTTTTCAATTTAACAAATGGTTGAATTGACTGTACCAGCCTTTTGGATTATACTTCATTTAATGCAGCAACAACTAATGTTACAGTGTATTAAGAGAATTAAAAAGCTTATATGTTCTACCAGTAATGATTTGCTGCTACTGGTCCCCGGCTTTGGATCTGAGGAGCTGCTCCCAGGGATGGTTACAATGGTTTCAGTTTTCATTTCACCATTTTTTTTTTTTTTTTGGCCTTTTCCTTTGTGGCTGTTATAAACAGACAAACACATCATCTAACAGTGGCTTTTAAAAAGAGAAAGAGTTGCTTTTTAAAATACAGTATAAAAATTAAAGGCTACCATTTTGTAGGATATTCTTGTGCTTGACTTTTACTTGTTCCTATGTTCTAGTGGGTTCCGTGGAGGCTCTTACATAAAAGAACAAAGTAAATGTGAAATTATTAAAATACAAAAAACATCTACCATGGACAGTACCTACACATTTAATTTGTCTGCTACTTTTTGCCAGCCCTCTCTCCTGGCTTTAGCAGACTCTGAGGTGTTCCCTGTTGTTTTAATTAACGGCTGAAATTCGGCATAACCTTCCATTAAAACCTCTTGTTCTTTTTGGGGGGGAAAATGAGCATTTATTTGGCCATGCTGATCACTGTTGCTACTATTGATAAATATCCCCTTTTTAAACTGACGCATGGATGTGCAATTATCTCAATCCAACCATCATGAACAACAGATACTACAGTGTATCATGTGACTCAGACATAGAAGAAAACATGGGATGCCTAAAGGCTAAATTTGGTATTACGGTGCCATAGCTGTTAATGGTAGTGATTTTGGCTTTCAATAAAACAATATAAAATGTCAGATATCAGCTCTCTGAGTAAAATGAACTCTTATGAACTTTTTTGCTTTTATATTTGACCACACAAATGTAGCTTTTTTTGGGACAATAAAATGACATAGAAAGTGGAGAAAACAAGGGTCGTATAATCATCTGGTTATGACTTTCTATAAGCTCCCATTAAGTTTGACTCCAGTCTTTAGCAGGATGAGGTCCACCTCGTCCCTGTTTTCCCCCGTTCAGGACCATGGACAGCACTGACTGATGGGTCTGTTGTTAAAGGCCATCATGCTGTGATAACGGTCACTAATGATCACCTTTATCTACATGTCCTGAATGTCTTCAA
>NW_015151539.1:207348-209337 GCF_000732505.1 Cyprinodon variegatus | reverse complement strand
CTTGATGCCAAAAAGAGCCCAACGGATTTTACTTTCACAAGTGCAGCAGTATGGCAATTGCCATATTGCTCCACTTGTTTCATGCATATAAATTGCTTTATTATAATCATGCAGGGAGTTTTACAGTTTATATGGACACTGCAATGTAAGTAGAGCAGAAAAACAGAAGAAGAAAAGGAAAAAAGAAAAAAAAAGAGAAAAGATGAAAGGAAGAAGAGATAGAAAGCAGACAATGACAATTTTTTTCTTAGCAGCAGAGAAACTCTGTAGTTCTGCTGTTTGGGCTCCAGGTCAGCATGGCTGCTCCTCCCTGCTGAGAGGCTGATAAACGCCTGACAGTGCGAGAGTCAGTCTGACTGACAGTCCGTCGCCATAAAGAGGCAAAGCCCCACATGGGTCCAAACTGAGCCTAAAACAGAACCCACTCCCCCCTCTCTCCCGTTTTAGTGTCTCTTTCACCAGAAGATGTTGTTGGAGAACATGAACCTGAACCTGATCCGATCTGCAGCTGGTTTTCATGAACGCCTGGTAGGAGAAAAACAAACAAACAAGGAAAACAGGAATATGAAACTAAGAAGATGGAGACATCTGAGTCAGAAGCTGCTTTCTACAAATATGCAGACTGAGATGTTTTCTTCATCTCTGGATGGAGCTGAAGAAACTCCTTCAACATTCATCTCCTGTTCTAGAGCTGCTGCTGTCATTCAGCTCAGATTGATCCTGTTCTCATCAAGTTTATCTTTATCCTCATCTGGAGAAAGAAAACTTTTCTGGAAAATATTGCTTCATGCTGATGAAAGAAGGACCACGAAAATCCAGCGACTTTACGTTGTTGGAGAAAAGGAGAAGAAGAGACGGGATTAATGGTTTGAACTAGATTTGAACTGGAGCTCCGACAGATACCAGAGGTTTGTAGGGAGGAAAGCGGAGAAGGAATAAAAAGGTAGAACTGAACTTGTTCTCCTAAGTATTTGGACCTTTCTTTGAATCTGTGGCTCAGTTCGAATTCATTGGCTACGTCTTCCAAGGACCTGGTCTACCTGGACTGGATCCTTCAAAGTCCGTGAAAATAAGGAGACTAGAAGAGTTTTGGCTGTGAAATCAAACAGGTCTATCCTTCGGCTGGTTTTACCGCCGTAGGCTATGTTGCTTACACTGCAAAAAAATTGAAATCTATGTATGTTTATTTTTCTTAAAATTAGAGCATTTGTTCTTGAATTAAGCACTTAAGTGAGACACTTTGCCAATGGAATAAGACAATTTACATTTAAAATAAGAAAAAACAACTGCAGTCTCTTATTTCAAGTGCATAATATCTAATTGTCTTATTTTATACTTATTTGAAAAGTAAAAATTCTCATTCCATTGGCAGATTATCTTATTTACCTGCTCAAATTAAGGTTAAATACACTTAATTTAAGACATTTTTAGTCATTTTAAGATCGTTTTTGCAGTGTAGCAACCGTGACAGTTGTCACACAAAGCAGGAACAGAATGAATACTGAAGTTTTCAAAACTGTTTATTTATTTTTTATTATAAAGTGAACAAAAGCTACACTCACGAGAATACAGAGTGGAATAAACGTGCCAACCACCGGGAGCATAAGCAAACAAAAATCACTTGTAATGATCTAAATCTTAGTCAGTTAAATAACATGCTGCTGTCATTTTGCACTTCTCTGATGTTGCTGCTATTTTAAGATATGCATTATTGTAAAAATGTCCATAGCTGCATATTGGTTATTTATTCTTCAGGTGCACAGTTTGATATTGTTAAAACACCTTAGAGGTTTTTATTGTTTATATTTTAACTCTTCCCTATCATGTTATTCTTATACTTTTTTCTAAGGTTCACATTTGTGTGACCATTTTCAATAATCTTTCTGCTGCTTTAAATTTCCCTATTGTGGGTTTTTAAATTTTTTTTTGAGACTAGTTTGAAAAATAAACAGGAAGATAAATCTTGACTTTTCACACGAGCGGAGTTTT
>NW_015151539.1:204146-205154 GCF_000732505.1 Cyprinodon variegatus | reverse complement strand
TAACTCTTCCCTATCATGTTATTCTTATACTTTTTTCTAAGGTTCACATTTGTGTGACCATTTTCAATAATCTTTCTGCTGCTTTAAATTTCCCTATTGTGGGACAGTAAAGATATTTTGTATTCTATTCTATAAAAGGTGCAGAAAGATATAAGTAAATCTTAACAATGTATGTATAAAAAATATATCTGCAAAATCTCATGTTCACCAACAACACTTAGTTGCATATTATGCAAAACAGCCATAAAAAAGCAATATTTTTTATTGCAACAGCAATAAAAAATAAAACTCCTATCAGATTTATAGTTCCCACACTGCCGATATATTAGAATCTGTCTTTAAATTACAGCTAAACCCATCTACACAGTAACAGATAGAAAACTTCAGATAAATCAAACATCACCGCCACATATCTAACTAAATAACCATTAAAACAACTATTTTCAATAATTTCAGATGGAACTATTCAGATACTTGTATTATAATGAAATGAACTTTCAATATTCACCACTGTTCAGCTCCAGTTCTGGATCAATTTGTCTCTGATTGGATCCCTGACACACAGCTGGTCTCCTGTCTCCTCTGTTATGATTTAATTTTAAAGGTCTGACCCCAAGATGCAGAAGACCAAACATAGAGACCAGGGAAAGGTTTAAACAGGTTTATTTGAAATAAAGGTGATGCATCCAGTGCTGCTCTGAGCACTGCTCAACAGGGACTGAAAGGTAAGGGGAAGACACTGCGGTTAGTTTAGGCTCAGTGGGAAATTGAAATTTTTGGTTTTGCATAGGAGGAAAAGGTTGCAGACTCACTTCTCCAGGAAAGGGTGTCCTTTATGGAATCCAAACTGTGAGGACTGTACTTGAGATTGTCTTGTTTGGTGATGGGTGGACTGGGTTACTACGACTGCAGTTGTTCCTTGGTGAATGGAGAAGTTGACTGCCAGTCAGTTTTCCTTCAGTATTTGAACGGGCTGTGGTACAGAAGAAACCTTTGCTCGGCGTGAAG
>NW_015151539.1:200221-202372 GCF_000732505.1 Cyprinodon variegatus | reverse complement strand
CACAGCCTGGAGGAAGGGGAACACACCTCAGCCATCTTTGGGTTCCTTCCTCTGCCTGCTGCATGTTCTCTGGAGCTGCTGAGCTGATGGTTGTGGGATTCTTGGTTCCCCTGTCTCACAGCACACATTGAGACACTTCCTGCTCCAAGTTGTCCATAGCCTGATGATGGATCCTGTTTCCTGAAACCATGATGTGGTTTAAAGCAGCCACAGTCGCCTTCTTCATCAAGCTCAGATTTTTCTATTAAGGGATTTGATGCTTTTTATATTTAGAACATCGAGAAAGTCTGAACTTTTTCCTGAACATTTCTAAAGCTGCTAATGAAGTATGTATTTGGTGGTTAACTAGTGGATCGGTTCTGATTTATGGTTCCAGGCTAAATACAGCAGTGGTTCTGGGGAGTTTTAAAGCAGCTGTAAGAGAACAGAGACCATTTGGACTTAGTTGTCTTTGTTTTCTTCTGTTAGCATTGGTTCAGTTTGATCAATATATCTTATTTGATATTTATGTGGCTCTGAACACATGAAAGCTGTTTTCTGTTTTAGTTCCTTGTTTAGCCGTGAAGCTAAACAGCACATTTGGAGATTTAGAGCAGGAAATCAAGTCATTAGAAGCTCCCTTATGGGTTAGTTCAACACACATTTCATTCATCAAGGTAAAGTCAACAGCCACTCAATATGTCACTGCAGCTAAATGCTCTGCAATAAGAACACGAGCAGCAGCAGCAACCCCTCCCCAGCAGGCCAGCAAGGGCTGCAGAAGCCTGATGATCAACCCTTCAGTTAAGAATCACCTGGAACATGCAGGACAGTGCATCTCTCTCATGGTTCCTAGATGTCCTTATTCTTCTCCTTTTTATCTCAATATTCTTAGATGTAAGGCATCCTATCACACCAAAGGGCTGCAGCCTGACTTTAACATGTTTGTTTATGATCCAAAGTTTCTGCATCCTTAGCAGCCATAAAACCTCTGCAGCAGGAATGTGTCAGGATCACCGTCTGACTCTGTGCTTCTCCTTCCTCTCCTCTTGTCCTTCTTCCTTTTTCTCTCTCTGCTCGTTGTTTTTGTTGAGCACATGGTGGTTTTCCTCTTTTGGTTGAGAGTCACTGGCTTCAACTAAATGGAAACAGTAGATTCTGTGGCATCCAACTGCCAATGCCAGCAGACACATGGTCCTGCTTGGCATCAGCTAGCACCAATCGATCTATAGAGCTTCAAGGTCCGCCCATCCAGCCTCCTCAGCCTCTGGTACCAGTGGATCAGCTGCACTTCTCATTATAGAACCACTAAAAGCACTGGCAGAACTTCAGGGACTGCATCTGTGAATGGAGACAACATTATTATTGTCTGAGCTCCAGCTGCAGGATTGATGTCTGTGGATTTTCTGGTTTAAATGATGAGACAATGTTTTTGAGTAAGAGGACAGGGCTGGGGTTCGTCCAGTTTGGGAAATGGTTCTACATTGATGGCAGTGATGGGAATGAACTGGTGGCTTCATGGTTTTCCCATCCTGACAAGCCTCTTCTTCCCTCTGACACTTTCAGGACAGTCGGATCAGAACCGATCTGATTCCAGCGGGTCTGGAAATCTGCTCCAACAGTTTGACTCGTGTAGTTTCAGTCCTCATCTTCCTCCCTTTAACCTAAATGCCGTCCACATTATTCTGCTCTATGTTTACACAGGGAGTTTGTCTGCTGAACTGCGAGAGAAGCTCCTGATGGAGACCTGATAGATGTCCATGGAGGGACTTCTCTGTTGTCCGTTTCCATCTGAATGTTGGAAAAAAAAAGAACGACTGACTGGAAACAAATGAAGCAGCTGATGAGATGAAAGCAGACAGAACACATGTTAGTGTTTACAGTCAGACGCAGCAGGTCTACCACTTGTTGGATTGGTCACCGTGTCTGTTGGGGTGCTTGCACCACAGAAGAAGATGGAGAGCACTGCTGATGTTGATTGTCCCCTCTCATTCATTGTGTGTTTCTGTCAGGTTCTTCCCTGTCTGTGGTCACACATGTTCCTGCTGAGGATCTGCTCGCTGTAGGTCTTTCCTCTGGCCTTCACACCCTGTATGAATCTGAAAACAGCTTCACAGCTTCTAAAATCCCATCCCAGCTTTTCTCAGATCCTGATCTCACAGCCCGCTTCAA
>NW_015151539.1:196918-198299 GCF_000732505.1 Cyprinodon variegatus | reverse complement strand
CTCTCCACTGTCACTAAAAGCATGCTTAGTGTGAGGAATTGCATTCGAGTCAATAAGTCGATGCAATCAGCTGGGTTTCCTTAGATAGAAAACTTTGAATCAATTTGACTGTATGATCTGGTGAACTGTAAAGTGCTTTGAGATGACGTGTTGGGAATTGGCGCTATATAAATAAACTGAATTGAATTTAATTAGAACAGCAGGAGAAGCTTTTATTGGTTCCATTTTCAACTAATCTATGAGGTCAGGTGAGCTAGCATGAGAGGGTTCCAGCAAGAAGTGCCCTGTTACATCACCCAGGAAACTATCAGAGAAATTTACGTACCACAATGGAGATTTCCATCTGATCTGCTGATCCTTCATATGGCTGTATTCATCTCTATCAGTGGCTGGAATATGGCTTTTGATTTTACTCTGAAAGGTTCTGGAGCCACAGCCTTCCGGGAAGAATGTTAGAGCAGGTAGATATGCAGGGCACAGCGTGGAGATCAGTCATACCTGTTCTGTGCAGGGAGGGGAGCCTTATTGGCCTCTCAGGGAGGTAAGGCTAATTGAAACAGTCAAACAGCAGATTTAATTGGTGCTGATTGCCTTTAAAGTCCAGCAGAATCATTCTCACTTTGGTTTCTCCTGGTCTGGAGATCCACTGGGAAAGATCCTAGCTTGTTTCCTCTGCATTTGTATTTGGATCACTGATCATCAACACAGCAGTCAGCAGGACTTTATTGTCACGGTTCCTCTTGTGCTCTTTAGTGGCTTCATGTAAAAACACGTCCACCTCTCTGCCCAGGATTATCCTGGTTGTTTCCCTCTTTGTTCTCAATTCAGAGGAGACCTAATGTTTGTCAGGTGTTCTGGTGTTCAGTTGGGTTGATGATGTTTGGAGTAGTGGTTCCAGTCAGGTGGCTGTGAGTTTAAATGGAGCTCTGTTTGTTTTCCCTGGCAGGTTAGGAACAGTAAAGCGGTTTTTGTTCTGGTCGCAGCTAAAGTGAAGAGATTCTAGTGTCCATCTGTTGCTCTCTGGTACTGACTATACAGGCCTCACCAAATCAACCCAGACCATGCACCAGCTCTCTCATCAGCCAATCAGAGATGTTCAGATTCCTTTGTGTCATCAGACATCCACCAGCCAGGGGGCGCTCTTAAAAATATTTTAGTTTGGTTATAGTCAGTTTTATGTTGAAAAAAAAAAAGTTTGTCTCGGCTGCCTTTACAATTTCGAATAACAACCAGATTATTTACAAGACTGACTGCTCTAGCCTAGATACTACAATTGCTGGGTTTAGAAAGCTGCTGTGCAGTTCATCATTGCTGTTGGACAGAAAAGTTTGATTTATAGAATTCAAGTAAACTTTTTATGAATTCATGCCCTACTTAAAAA
>NW_015151539.1:193314-194804 GCF_000732505.1 Cyprinodon variegatus | reverse complement strand
CATAGAGTCCTGAGGAGTCTGATCAACGTTTACTATCCAGAGCCTCTAACAATAACACAGTACCCTGAGTTTATCCAGTCCTAGCAGTCATTCACACAGCCCTCTTCCAAACCTTGGTGATCTGGAACCACATGTTCAAGAACAGGTTACTTATCTTGGTGTTACCATGGATTCTGGCTTTAAAGTCATAGGGAAGTCATATTTAAATGTCAAATCATTGTGGCTTAAACGTGTATATAAAGGTACTCTTTACCAGACGTTAGAAAATTTCTATTTAATAAAAAATCTTTCTTAAAATCTGTGGGGGTTTTTCCATTCTCTAATGCAGGCCAGTTAGGTATACATCAGCTTGTACACCTGAATTCGGCCAATCATATATCTACGCTCATCTGTCAATACAATTTTTTCGGTTATAGCATCTTGATTCATATGTTGCAGCTAATATTCAAATGAGAAATAATAACCATTTACTTTCCCATTGAGTTCCGTTCCAGTGTTCACAGGGATGGACGTCTGTGTCTTCGGCAGCGTTGCGAGGCAAGGGCTCAAACATGTACGGCTGGAAGCATTCTACACCAAACCAAGCTTCTGCCGTCCTGGCGTCCTCTTCCACAACATCTTTGACTTCGCTTTCCTTCTCTAATTAAAAAATTTATGATGGAGGACACTAATCCATGACCTCTGACACAAAACTTCTCCTCTTGCATGTTTCCACTGTCCATAGCGTTCCTTGACAGTTTCGTTTCTAAGTCACCAATTTAGTGCTACTTGACCCTAATATAATATCCCATTGTTAACCTAATAGCACTATGTTGCTAAGTGGTTAGCAAGATGCTTCCGATAAAACCGGCGACAACCAAACCAATCACATTCACTTTATTCACTCGTGTTAACTGGGGCACCACTCAGGAGAATTCAGAAATGCAACAGTTGGAACAGCTGCTTCCCTACGACTTTGGGTCAAGCAAACGGCTCAGTTGTGTTTTACACCCTTTACTCCACATTACATTACTTCACCTTAGAAACACAGAAAAAAATATTAAACTTTTTATTTTTTTTGTTAGGAGCTGGAGAAGTTCCATCTTTCTCCAGCAGAGTCCGCCATGGATCCTCCTGAGCTGAGCCTTCGACACACCTGAGGCTCATCTCATCATCAGAGGATCCACAGTATATAATCTGCCTTCAGACCTTGCCTCGACGCCGCAGTGTTAAATCCAGTTTGGAATCCTGTTTTTCTCCTGTGAAGCTCTGGAAGAGCTTAACCTGCCGAGCCTGCCCTCTGAGCCAAACCTGAAGACTCTTCTCTGGATTCCCATGCAGCTCTGGACTAAGAGCTGGAAACTCAAAGCCAAGGTCTGCCCTCACGCTAGAAGTAAGACGCTGAAGCAGTTATCGGACTCTGCTGAACAAAACAATCTCTGGACCCAACAGTTCCTCTCTCAAGGTTCAAAGCGGACTTCTCAAGGTACAAACCTGAAACCCTCAAAATC
>NW_015151539.1:190549-191884 GCF_000732505.1 Cyprinodon variegatus | reverse complement strand
TCAGCTCTGCCAGCGTCGAGCCAAAGGCAAATTTCCACATATGTCCTCAATAACATGATGATTCCCCTCCAATCCCACTGATCACCGTCACTGTAAACATTCATCTGCTGTTCTGTACACAACCTGAGGCTCTGAACTTACTGCTCTATCAGACAGGAGCTCAATGCTGTTAGAAGATTAGAGTAATAGATCAGAGATTATACAGATGTTATCTGGGTGTTTTTAGGGCTAATTAATCCTGGAGATGAACTGAAGGAGATCAACATAATCCCTCTGAATGACCAGAAACCGGGGGAAACCATTTCTCTCTGGTTTCCTGGTCTCTTTAATACGTCCAAAATATTCTCCTCCCTTTCAGCTTCATTCCCTCAATAAAGAAATAAAAACGATTCTTTGTTTATGATATCAAAAGTTTTCATCTCCTCTCAGAGCTCAGGCCTCCCATCACTTTTCTCAGCAGTGAGTCTTTTCTTGCCTTTAGACCAGAAGCACTGAGCCACAGGCTCTGATGCTGTTAGTTCCTGTAAACTGCCTTCTCTGCAGGCCTGAAATCTGCTCCAAGTTTTCCAGGGAGGAACCAGAGAATCACCTCGAATCTGAGCAGACAGATAATCCTTCAGCTCTATTCAAACTCACTCACAAAAGGCATCATTCGTCATAATTAGTTTCTACTAAAATTCACAGTAAATACCTCTAATCCTGACCTGATTATGACCTTCCCTGCCCTCAAAAAAAAAAAAAAAAAAACACAGTTAGACGGAACCTAAAAAGCAGCTTTAGTTCAGTGCGATGGAATAAAGTAAAGGTCCTGGAAGCATTAAGGAAGGATCTCAGCTGAAGTGTCTCTGAAAGCAAATTTTCTCTCTTAAACTTGGGGATGAATGTTTTGACATAAAGACGTCAGACTTTAGGTTTGTCTGGGATTCAGCAGGATGAGCAGCTGTCCAGCTGTTGGTTCCTGATCAGATTGTTTCAATGGGAGGTTTTAAAGATGAACTAAAGAACAGACAGGAGTTCTAGAGCAGCATGGAGAATAAAAATGAAATACATGAAAATACAGAAAACATAAACCTACAGCATGACCAGAGTACTGGACATAACAACCTGGATAAATCAGGAAGAATCCAGCAGAAAACAAAGAGAAATCTGGAGCTTAAATAGCAGGTGAAACAGGTGAGTGACATGAGTGTGATAAACAGACACAGGTGGCTGAATAAGCTTGAAGCAGAGAGTCTGAATGATCGGAGACACAGAGAGAGTAATAAACATGAATGAAGATGAACAGAGAAACACAGAACCTATCAAACCAAGGAAGAAGCTGACAGAGATGGAAAC
>NW_015151539.1:182508-184963 GCF_000732505.1 Cyprinodon variegatus | reverse complement strand
TTTAGAGCTGAATCAGCCAACATGGAGAGATGCCAGCCGGGAGTCAACATGATGAAGTCATGACCTTGAAGTGAGGACAGAGTGGCCAGCCCTGCTAAAAGTGCCGGTCAACCCAGAAATGCCAATTAGCTCACAGTTCCTTCTTTGATCTACAGCCACTACTGCCAAACCTCCACCAGTATCTAATCAGCTGATGTTCCAGGTTCAAGGGGAGTGTGGCCTGGTGGTTGGGGCATTGCGCTTGGAATCCAGAAGTTCTGAGTTCAAGCCCTACTCCCACCGACTGCTTCTCTTGGTCCATGAGAAAGACCCTTAACCCCACACTGCTCTGTTGCACAATGGCAGACCAGTGCTCCCTGAAGGGATGGGTTAAATGCAGAGAGGTTATTTCGTTGCCCTGTACTTGTGACAGTTTAATGACAATAAAAGAAAAACAAAAAAAGCTCAATACGGGTTCTGATGAGGCTCGTTTGACAGATTAAAGAGCCTTTGGAAAATAAAAAACCTTTTTAATCAGGTATTAAACAAATTTATCATTAAGCTCATATTGAATAAAAAAAAAAAAGATTTGTTGATACCTGTCAAGGTTTGGTTGAGGCTTAAGGGCCCAAATGCAGAGGCAGAGAGGCTGAGGAGATTTCTTGCAGTTTTATGGGGAAAAAACAAAGGCAGGAATCCAAAAAAAAAAAACAAGTAATAACGTAAAACAAACCAGAACTATGGAGACATCTATGAAAACTAAACACGAGGAGCCAGGGAGAGACGAGGTAGGTAGACAAAAGCATAGGAAGACAGCAATGACAAGGAACCAACAAAGAGTGACTTCAGAGGGAAAGTATATGTAGCTGATTGAGACAAATGCAGGGTTAACGAGTGGATGAGGATCAGGTGTGAGAGGAGACAACGAGGGAGCCAAGGGGTAAGGAACACACACAGGAGGGCAATAAAGGAAAACGACAGAAAAACCTGAAAACATAAATCTAGAAACTACAACAAAATAGGAATTAAACCAATAAAACCAGAAAACAAGGAGCATGGTAAAGCACAACAGAACCAAGATCGTGACAAAACCAAAGGAAAATTAAATGATGTTACTCATATTATCCAAGGTTCTTCAAAGAGCTGTGAGAAGGAAGGTTCTGCTGTAGCTGTCAGTATTACAGCGGCTCTGAAGAGTCCTCTGACTAAAGACCCTCAGTCTGATGAAGATAAAGCTGATTATTAGTCTGATATAGTAATCCGATCTACTAATAAATTAACTCTCATATTTTCATCAGCTGTCAGCAGAATTCAAAACAGAAATAAAATCCTCATTCTGTGTTTAATTAATCTATATAATGAGTTTCTTTCATGACACATATGAGCATGTCAGTAATATTCTAATTTATTTCTATGGCTGTAGGTTCTGTCCTGGAAGCTTGTGGGTCGGTTTTGTTGATGTGATTGTGACCAGACTTGATATTTATCTGCTTCGGTTCTAAAGGTCTTTCTAGAAAGCTGCTTCCGATTCACTAAAACAGTTATCTTCATTTATTATCATTGCTTTTAATTTTCTTCCTGATGAATCATTTGGTCTCATCCTTCTGGACTTCAGAGGATTCTAGATGGATTCTATCTGATTTGATATACCTGTTTGTCTTTATTTAGATATGTTCCTCTCCTACTGATTATTTATTCTAAGGCTCATATCAGAAGGTGAGGGACCTCACATCCTTCCATTTACTCTACATCCTATCAAGCTTCATATTCTGTTAGATTTTCCACTCACAGCTTTATAAGCTCTGTGTTTGGACCATGTCTGCTAACTTTAATCAGGGTCACTTTCCATGTCTCAGCTCCATCTCTGTTTTGTTTATTCTCCATGTTCTCTCTCTGGTTCCACTCTGTCCTCTACATGACCTCTGTGACCTCAGTTTCTCCTCTTCTTCTTTACGACCTAAACAGCTTCCAGTTTTCTTGGAACATTTCTGGACCTCAACAGCCCTTAGAGAGACTTATGTGAAATAAAAGAGGAGAAGAAGCCCGGGGTGTTCTGAAAACAGGTCCTCTGTGTGAGTCCTGCTGAATGGCTTCTGAGCCTCTTGGATGTGGCTGTCAGACTGAAAGTTGACCTGTAATAAAAGGGCTGAAACTCTGGAAGCTACAGATGCTTTAGAATACCTACTGAGGTTGTAGAGAGACGTAAAAGAAGTGTGGAAGGTGGCAGGCGAGTTTTCCTCTTTTTGAATGCAGCAGCAGTTTCTGGGTCAAACAGAAACCCTGAGATGAGACTGTAAGCCCTTAGAGCCGTGGGATCAGATGGATGGAAACATCAGTTACTTCTGACACAAAGGGACCTTTAGCAACCAAAGACTTCCAGCATTCTTATTCCATGTAAACCTATAGGGCCGGACCTATCAAAGGTTTGCGTGTATTAAACCGTGAGCTATTTCTCTGCGCACGCTAAAAAATTTAC
>NW_015151539.1:178180-180598 GCF_000732505.1 Cyprinodon variegatus | reverse complement strand
GGCTGCTAATGCTTCCCACATTGGTGCCACCAGCTGAACAAAGTGTTACAGCATCAAACCTCAGCTCTGAGCCCAGACCATAATACTCCATTTATCCCTGACTGCCATGTCTGGTTAACTCTACAGATGTTGTCTTCATTCAGTCTGAGGAGCATAACCTCCCAGTCAAAACGAGGATGGTACTAGAGCTGTCAGCACAGACTCCTACAGTTTTGGCCCTGGATGTCATGATCTTGGCACTGATGACTGGCTTAATTGCTCATTTCATGCACCTGTCTACCTCTGGCTGCTTGGTACCAGCCATGAGTGCCAGCTTATTCTTGAGCCTTTGGTGGGTTTTCTAGCATTTCTAAATGTGTTCTGATAGCCTGAACCTGACCCATCTTTGTATGCAGACCTTTGAACCTGCCTGCCCCTGTCTGATCTGTTTACCTGACCTGTCTTCGGATTCTGTTGGATTCTTCTGTGGACTGAACCTGGATTAACCTCTTGACTTCGCCCTCTGGATTATCCTGCCTTCCTCTATCATCTTTTGGGATCTGATCTCCTGTCAGTTCTGTTTCCTTCAAGGCTTTGGAATCTAGAACTATCTGGCAGAGTCTGTGGCATCTTGTCAGCCAACCGATTGGAATCATCCTCGTTCTCTTTGCTCGGACTGAACTGTTAAACCAGGTTAGTGACTCACAAGTTCATAATCATGCTCTGTCCGACTGTTGCTGTCACTAACCTGTGTTTCTTTCCTGTCGATGTTCCTGCCTCAGATGCCCTAGCCGCAGCCACAACAGATCCACTCTGGCAGTTTTAAATAAATGCTTTTGAAGCTATCCCACTGTATTTCTGGCTTTAATACTGGGTCCTCTATTCTGAGTCATTACACCTGGGCCCTTGATGCCGGGTCCCTCACTACAGCAGGGCCTCACAACAGGTGTTTTCACTGTGAGCTTATTCCTCTTTGCTCCACCTTCACTTTCCTTTCCTCTCTGAGTGAGATGAGTTGTGATTGGAGGGAAAATGGTGGTTTGTTGTTTCTTCCATTGGCGGTTTACTGATGGCGATATGTGGCGTCTGGAGGACCTGATGCTGGGCTCTACTTTCAGGGCTGCAGTCTCAGTGACACTTTATCTTCAGATCTACTTTGCTCTCTCTGGTTCCCAGTTGTATACAATTGTTTTCCAGCTTCTGGGTTGCAGTTCTGCCAAGTCTGTTGGACTGAGTGGGTCGTTTGTAGCTTCATTTTGCAGAGGCCTTCGGCTGCTGTCTTTACACACTTGCTAAATATCCTGCATTGCTGTAAGACATTACCAGCCTGGAAAATGGGCTCAGAGAGCTGCAGACAGCTTCCAGACAGAGCTGTGTGGATCTCCTCCAGGGTCTGCAGTCACACCTTATGTTTACACTGGATTAAATGGACCCGTCTCCTTATTTCTCTCTTTGTGACTCTGTTTTACCAGATACCTTCATCACAGTGTTTGGGTGTTTATCTGGTCCAGATTTGGTCATATCTTCAGTCAGACTCATTTGGATACCCTCCAAAATCCAGCCTCTAAACAGCTCCTATTGGAGGAAACCAGAATTATTCTGATATGACCTGACTGACTAATAAGGCAGATACTTGATCCTTGTGGTATGAGGATCCTTCCTTCCTTCCTGCTCCCAGCTTCATCCTTGGATCATCCTCTAACTAATATGTTGCTCTTTGTAGAAGCAGGGTTTCCATGACAAATGTTCTTAATTCCATCCTTTCATATGGACCTGGATCAGTCCCTCCACTATGGATCATCTTCATGTCTGTCCCCACTGTCTTATAACAGCAGAAGGTCGTTTGGGTCTGAAAGAATAATTGTTCTGGTTCTTCAGAGGCTCCAGTTCATTTATTCTGAGGAGAAGCAGCAGAAACCTGAAGAAGAATGTAGATCCTGAACTTTTTGGATCCAATGAGGAACCAGATAATCAGGATCTTCTTCAGCTGGACTGACAGACTGAAATCCTTTGCTTGGATCTAGTCTGTATCAAACCTGGACCCCTTTTCCTCTGAACCACTGAGACGGCAGCTTGGTGAACAGAATGATTAACTTTCATAGTTTTACTTAGAGCTTTATCAGCGAGCATGTTTTATTGAGCTAAAGGAGGAACCAGGAGGAGGTTTTGGGTTTAAACCTTCAGAACCTGCCTGCTCCCTTTCAACAGGACGTCACCAACACTCCACTCAGATTATTTATTGTGGTGATGCCAACCTTGAAGATATCAGTTCCAGTTTGATGTCTTTTTACAGGAGAAATGCAGATGAACGGTGGATGTTTTCCACTGTGAGGCAGAGGCTAATAATCCCAGATGATGAGGAGGAGGGAGTTCTGGTGCTGAATGAGGAGATTAACCACAGGAGAGACGGCAAAGACCATGAAAGCCTCAGCTTGGCCA
>NW_015151539.1:172046-176455 GCF_000732505.1 Cyprinodon variegatus | reverse complement strand
AAATTTTCTTTAACGGAAAGTAGCCAGACTGATTAGCGAGTGAAACCTTGAAAGCTCGCAAGATCAGGATGGTCTTACCAGGCTATTCAGAGACACCTTCACACATAGAAATGGAAGATCCCAGCTGGAGGCTCATGTGTGTTGATGGCTGTGGTGGAGTTTCCTCTCCCTCATTGGTGCTGAGTTTCCTGCAGCCTCTCTGCAAATGATGGTATTCCCTCTGTCCGTGCTTCTAACTCAGCAGGACATACCAACAAAGAAGACAAACAAGTAATGTCCCAGTCCAAGAAGAGCCAAATGTACCACATGGCTGATGTGGTACATTTGGCTGGTGGTCTAGAGGGTGAGTAAAGAGCCTTATATTGACCTGTGATGCCACTGCTCGCCTCACACTCTGCTGCTGGTAGACTTGGATCTGTAGATTCTGTCTGAATTCAAATCCTCAGCATGGAGACACTTAGAGATCATGGAAATCGTGACCTCTGGATTCCAGAGGCTCCAGAAGGATGGGCCTCAGACTTCCAGGATACACCAGAACCATGCAGTTCTTCATTTAGTCCTCAGAAGGACAGAAAGTGCAGAGCTCATCAATGAGTCCAATTAAATGCTTTCACCTCCTGTACCTCCCTCCTTTCAAGATGCAGAGACCATGGAGCCCGGAGCAGCAGCTGCTGCTAAATTTCCGAAGAGCTTCAGAACAAGCTGCCGAGATCCTGAAATGAATTTAGTGGTTTCTCTTTCTGTGCTTGCGGTTGGAAGACAAGTGTTGGCAGTAAATGGTGGAACAATAAGCTGACCCAGGAGCAGCAGCGAAGGTTTAAATCAAGGAGCTGTCGGCTTCTCCTTGTTTTCCTTTTTAGGTTTCTGATGAGAACAAATATGACAAGAACGTCTCAGACTGAAATGGAACAACAACATTCCCCAGATTTTCACTGGGATTCTCTTTATTGTTTCCATGAATCAAGGAAAAAGCTCCAACATCTGTTCTAGCTGTTTCAGCTCAGATATTTCAGGAGTTAGTTTTTTAAAACATCCAGTTTAGGAGGTAGAGGACGTGTCCCTCCTTTATTCCCCTCTCCTGATTGGCCAGGCCTCGGTACTCAGAGCATGGACCTCATCAGGCCCAGGTGCTAATTAGCACCTATTTTCCTCCCAGTGTGTCCCAGCCTGACACAGCTGATGCTGGACCTCTAGCACCTCTCACCCTGATGGGAACATTTTCAGAGAACGTCCACAGTTTGGAGGACAGTCTGTGGACAGTTTGACACTCAGTGATGTGGAGGAAGAACGGCTCTGCTTTCTGTTTCTCAGACTGCCGTCCTTCTTTTGCCTCTCCCCAGAGTCACTGGAGTTTTATCATCAATCAACTTTTCTCTGTATTTTTAGAAGTGACTCGATATCTGTCAGTTTTAAGCTCCGTGTGTTTAACTTCTGGGAAAATTATTTTCCATTTAGTTCAAAGGTTTGGATGGAAGCCATTTTGTTCCAATAGATTTGAATTCTCACTGCTGATGAGATTCAGTCTTAATGAAGTTTCTAAATGTAAACTCAGGCGTTTCTCTATTACAGATGATGGTAAATTTTCCCCTGAATGATTTGAAGATGACGATGAGCTGAAAGCCTGAAGCTGAAGATCTATGGTTGAGGCTAAAAGGTAAACAGTTTGATTTCCTTGAGTTCAGAGATTTTAGAGGATTAATAAAGAACATCAGACAAACTCAGGATTAGTCTGGTCCATCTGTGCTGAAAATGAAAGTGTTTGATAAGGAGCGGCTTCTACCTAATTCCATCTCCACCTTTTTTCATGCAGATCTTCCTGTCGTCTATTAAAATATGATGTAGCGTTCTTAGCAAAGGTTCAGGCAAAGGCTTCAGCAAATGTTCAGCGTGTTTCTTCAGAGAAGTAAAGTCTGTAGGAGCTACGGACAGGACACGGCCCTCTGTGCCTGACTTGGCTTCAGCCCTGAACGTTTTCCCCTCTGTGGCCCAGCAGCTTTCCTTCTCAGTGTTTTTGGGTCCAACATCCCCCTCTCTGAAACCCTTTTCCTAATGCCTGAAGGCGTTTGTTCATTAAGGTGGAAACAGCGTCCAAAGCAGCCATTAATGACTGAGCTGCAGCCTGCCTCTCTGACCTGAACGCAGCTGAAGAAATGAAGTCTGAGATCCATTTCAAAGACAAATCCAGATGCTTATCTGGGCTTCTGGACCTTTCAGGACAGGCAGCCAATGAAAATCAGTTTTACATTCTAAACCTCTGATGGTTTGAAAGAAATCTGATTGTTAACCAATAAAGCTCACTGTGGATTTCCATATTTCCCTCCAAACTATGAGCCCACAGCACCTCTGATGGGTTTGAATTTTGGCTTTAGCCAGAATGTCTGTAAGAGGTGAATACTTGGATCAGCAAACAGAACCTTTGGGGCTCCTTATTAAAATTTCTCCTTGTTGAAAAGGTGCAGTCTGGATGCGTTCCTGCTGCCGTTCTCTGAATGTGGAGCAGTGGAGCAGCAGTGGGAGCGCTGCTGGAACAGCTCTGGTTCTGATGAGAGGAGCTCGCTCTGCAGAAACAATTGTTGGGATATTAAGTGCAATGCCCATCCAGGTAGGATGCCAGTTAATGTTGTGATTTTATGCTGTATTCAATTCCCAGCCTGCTGGGAAATTATATTTCTGATACTTTAAGATGTGTATTGTCCTCCCCGGTAGGGGTGGAAAATATCTTATTTAATCAGTTATTATTTTATGAACACACGCCCTACTAGCTGTGTGTTAGAACAATAAATGAAAGAGTGATTTGAGCTCTAATCATGGTCAAACAGTTAATTCTGCACATACATGGAATAAATTCACCACAACTTCTGTTCAAAATATAGGAGTTTATTAACAAAAATCATTCAGCTCCAAGTCAAAAACATTTCAGTTTAAAACTCTTAACTACGGTAATAGTAGTGAAACTCAACTAAACTAAACTACTATGTACAAAGAGGAATGGGAAACATGGTTGAAAGCTGTTTAAGATGGATTTTGAGTTTGTCTGTTTATCTGGAAGAATTTGGAATATAATCAAATTAGCTTTTCACTAATTTAGAGAAATTGGAATGTTATCAGACCAATTCACAATGCAAATCTATGAGGTGAATAAAAAATTATTTGGCCAAATAATGTTTAATTCAATCATTTGCTTAAACAAGAACCAATAACCTTTAGTCAAATGATTCTTTACCCTCTTTGAAATAGTTAGCAACAAATAGACATTAGTGTTTTATTAAAAGACTCTTGGTAATTGAAATTTAATGAGCATATGAGGAACACATGAACACTAATGTTATATCAGTGTTTAAACCCTTAGTGAAATAAAGCTTGTCCAAGCTTCAACAACAGCTCAACACATGCCTGTCACTTCTGTATAGCATAGCGTAACATGCAGTCCATTCTGTTAGCGTTGTCTTTACTCATCAGTAAACACATGAAATTATTAATATCATCAAAAGACATATTGTCTGTTCTGTCCCTAATTATGCCAGACCTGCAAACCTTTTTTTCCATGTCCATTGGAAGGTTTGAGTTTCATCCAGCAACAGCTCAGCAGTCAGGCCAACAACCAGGGTTTTTTTTTTGTCTCAGGCTCACAGCAGGGGTCCTCTTTGTCTCAGCGGCTCATCAAGGCTGGCTTCTTATCTGAAATTCAAGAGAAATGTGTTGAAATTTATCTTTTTTGCAGCAGTTTGGTTCTGAAATCTTCTGACCTATCCTTGATGATTCTGGAGATGTGGGTCCCCCCTGGGCTTGGATCTACATCTTGCCGGAGATGGACCCCAGCTTCATCGGCGCAGAGATCCCCCAGCTGTTATCCACTGGTACGCCAACTGACAAAAAGCACGGGGAAAACATAAAAAAGAACCTCTTTCATTCACTTCCATAAACAAAACAAATCTTCAGGTGGACCTGCAGGGGGCAATTAAACATTTGCATTTTGAAACATCACCAGCAAAGCACTTCAACTGACTTCCTGTCAAGAGGAGGGACTTCCTGTTAGACGGCCATCTTGAACATCAGTTCAATACATGCTGTGGAGGACAAAGGAGGAAAGTTTGTTGAGAGCAAAAGTTGATGTCTGTCTTGATCCACACTCATTACTGGTTGGTGGCGGTAATGCACCTCTTAATTGTTTGCCAACCGCCATAAAACAAGAAGAAGAAGAAGAAGAAGAAGAAGGAGGGGAAGAAGGAGGAAGGATTGCATGTGGATGGTCGTTTGGTGCATGGCGCGTGTTTTGAAGCTGCTTGTGGAGAAATGTCTTGGGCCGTGAGTAGTGAGGAAACAGGAAGCGATTCTTGTGGGATGGAAGAGGGAAATAGTGACAATGAAGGTTGGAAGATAGCAACATCAAAAAATGAGAAAAAGCGGAA
>NW_015151539.1:166630-171018 GCF_000732505.1 Cyprinodon variegatus | reverse complement strand
TTTTTTTTTTTTTTTTTTTTTTTTTTTTTTTTTTTTTTTTTTTTTTTTTTTTTTTTTTTTTTTTTTTTGGGGGGGGTGAATCGTTTCCTGTTTTCTTGCTTTACTCCATATCAGTTGGTGGCGGTAATGCACAATTCACAAGTCTGCCAACCGCCATAAAATCCCATAAGAAGAAGAAGAAGAAGAAGAAGGAGGAAAGTTTGTTGAGAGCAAAAGTTGAAAGAAACAACCCAAACCAAGAAAACTACTATCCCTCAGTTCACCATCAAACGCAACTGGTAGGAGATTTGACTTTCTTAAATTACTCACCTGTTTTTGTGGAAATGGAAAGGATGAACTTGTGCTTAACTATGTGCTTCACATGTAAAAGGTTTTGTCTCAGTTGGCAACTGTATTTAGTTTATTTTAATGTTAGTGTCTCTAAGGTAATTATTTTCACTTAATATGTTTGCCTAGTATGAAGTCTGAAGTTTATGTTAAGCTTGACAATGAGCTTATTGTTTTAAATTAGTGGCTCAAACCAGTCCAAATGTTTGGAACAGCAAACCTGATGGCTTTATTTGACTTGTGCTTTTGTTTGACACTCCACTGTTTGCATATCTTATTTACTTCTTAAGTTAAATGTTAAACAAGATATATTTATGTGAGATTAATGTTGAAACTCAAAGGTTCATTTGCACTTATGCTGACTTAATGCTAAGGCATTGCTAGTTTGCTTGCATTCAAAGTTAGTTGTAATTAGTGATAAATTAGAACTTACTTTATTGATCTTTATTTTTTTTACATTTTAATGATTTGTGTTTGTTTAAACTTGAAATAACGCAATATCTCCTGTTACTGTTTTGTTCAAGGTTTTCAACCTGAACGACTGCATGACCCCTTCACCAATCAAATCAAGAACATTTAATTCAATAAAAAAAAAAAATAAATAAACAAAAAGGGGAAATCCTTTTTCTGTGTTGTTCCTTGCCAACTGGGCTCTTTCAAGTGGAGCATTACTGAGGGAAAAATCAAAATTACAACAAAAACTTGACATTCACCAAAGCTGCGTCCTATTCTCTGGTCATCATGTCAAGATGAAATATGGACAATGGTTCCCAATGTCCAAAAACCATGATCATGGTATATCGCACAACACAGTAAACTTATCAAGAATATATTGAATAAAATAAAATAAAAATATTTCTCTCATTTCAAGTCCAAACCTCTGATCACAATTAATACAGGTCAAAATCACCTATGGAGATTAATGTAAGAGAGAAATGACTACTAGTTTGAAGATAATAGGTATAGATAATCTAGAGTCAAATAATCTTGAAAACATCTTGTTTTTATTTATTTATTTAGTAAAACTATCTTTTTTTGATTTAAAACTTGAACAAAATGTTCATTTTAAAAGAAAATGCTTTATTTTAACTGCATATTATGGAGCCCCTGAGGGGACAATTTGCACGTCTTCTTTTACCTCAATGTCCCTTTAATGGGCTCCATAGCTTATAAACAACAGCTGAATTCACAGCTCATTGTAAAATTAGCTGTCAAACAGAAAAAGCAATTTATAAAAATACAGAAACAAAATGTATGAAATTTTGGAATCCATTGCTGCCATTAGAAATAACCAAAGATTATCAAATCGATACCTGCTTCCACATTGTCTTATCTATTGACTGCAACTATACGTTCAATTTGTTTATATTTTATAAGAAAACATATTTTTATTGACATATAATCTGAATAACTTGCTCAAATTCAGGGCAAATAAACCCACTATTTATCAGTGTGTTAGTCAGGAAAGATTATTTAAGATACTTGTCTTAAAATGCAAATGTATTTATCTTATTTAAAGTCGGTTTTGCAGCTGAATTTAGACCATTGTCACAACATGAAGACTATTTCTATACATCTGAAAAGAAGATCATGACATGAAAGAAAAATGCTTCATTTGAGGGGAAGGAAACCTTTTTAATCATCTCAAGCTGATTATAAGATCTAAAAGTTCTCAATTGCCCTGAAATTTTTGTCTATTTTTTTTTTTTTTTTAAGTTTTCCTTTATCTTGTAAAATGTCTTATATCTAGAAATCCTGTAAAGCTTATATTAGATTGTTTCATTGGCAGATTTCTTCCACATATTTCAAGCCAGAAATTCTTATTTTAATTTGTCATTTTGCTTTTTTTGGAGTGTTTTTTTTTCCAGCATGGAGGCCAGGTCATCGGGTCGGGCCTGGGTCTGTTTTGCTCCTGTTGGGCCTGGAAGTTCTTCAGCTCTAAAGAGAGCCTCTCTAACGAGAGCAGTAATGAAGTTGGACACTTTTGGTGCCGAAACAAACGGGGATCAGAGAGAGACAGAAGGAGGGAGAGAGAAACATAAACACTGCAGCTTAGCTCAGAGAGAACAGCAGCGGTTCTGTCTGCTTTACTGCTGGCTTTGGGGTTCTGATGGATCTGGTACTGATTCTGTAGGACCTCCTCAGCAGGAAGAAGCTTTAATGGTGTGAAGAAGCTCTGCTGCCTCTATCACTGCTGTCAGCCACCTAGGGAGACATGAACAAACAGCAAATGGTTTTAGGAGTGAAGAGGTGAAGCAATCAGTCAGACCAAGGTGTAGCAGACTGTGTCGCTCCCCTGATCCAGAGGCTCCATATTCCCTCTCTGACTGAAGAGACACCAGCCTGTGTTTAAGTCTGTGGCCTGTTAGGTTGACTGTCTGCTCCTCTGTGAACGGGATTCTTCCAGAGTCTCTATTACCACGCTCTGCCACCTTCATCACCTACAATAATATTGGTTCTGAGCCTTGTTCAAACTGCAGCGCTGCATTCCTCCCACATTCCTGAAACTGACTCCAGATGAGCTCCATTCCCTGATCTGGATAAAGCAGCCGACCGCTCAGCTCCTCAGAGTGGTTTTCTCTGAGTGAAAAACTTCTCACCAGGTAAGATTGATGGCTGTCTTTGCTTCACTTTGTGCTTGTTGATCCGAAAAGGTAACCACAGAGTGTCCAGAACCTCCCAGGTTCTGGTTCCTCAGAGATGTTTTTATTTCCCTGGAGAGTCTCCATGCTCACTGAGGAAACAGCTTTTATCACTTCCAGCTGTCACACTACTGGACTCCAAAGCCTGTGTTATTGAGTGAAGGAGGAGAGGGAAAGGGAGAGGACAATAGAAATGATGAGGAAGATGTATAGAGATCAGGGAATTTTAAAAAGTCTCCACGTTCTGCCGAAGAAAACTGATCACAATATTTGTTTCTATTAACTCTGAATTATTCTGAGACAGATTAATAAAAAATCAAAGTTCTTTATTGGAACAAATTAATGTGTTCTGACCTTAGTTCCCCTGCTTCTTCATGCGGGCCACTGGAAGACCTGAAGAGGGATCCTTCTCTCTGTGAGCAACTCGTTCATCAACATGTTGTCATCAGTCTTTCTGCTCCCACTTATTATGCTGGTTCCCCCACTGGGGATATGATGGAAAGTCCAGCTGACCTGCAGCAGCAGAAGAAAAAGGCTTTTTTTCTTCATCTCAGTTAAACTGGATGTGGAGGAAGGAAGCTTTGAGACTTCTACTGGAACTGAGGTAAACTTGTGTTCAAGCATTAAAGTCTACAGCAGCACATTTGGTGACATTCTAACAAGCAACGAACATTCAGCAACAAACATCATTGGTTCTCTCTCCCCGACTTTGACAAATCCAGTCTGCTCTACTTCTCCAAACCAGCCGTTCCCACTGCCGTTTTACAGCGAGGCGTTCAGGTGCAAAGCCAAATAAACACTCCTAAACTCAGTCCCCTTCCAGCTGCTAACGCCACGGCTTCTGTTCCAACAGGCAATTAATCCACATTAAAGGAGACACGTTGAGACTCTTTAAAGCAGATCTGAATGTCTGCTGCTGCAGCCCAGCAGGTTGGGCTTTTATAGGGCTTTAAAAGCCTCGGAGATACAAGGCCTGGCATGGCCTGTAGTGCTGTTTTCAGGCTTCCAGCTCTATAATAATGTGGCTCAGGTTCAACCAGTTTGTGTAGAAGCAGAGAGTCAGACAGTCTGAGTTTGAGCTCCTCTCTCCCTGTCTCTCTCTCTCGGACACGAGTCAGCCCATGAACAAGGAACAAGAAGAGCAAAAGTGCTGATTACCACTTGATCTCTACAGATCATCAAAAATCACAAGATCTAACTCTGGTTTCAATTAATAAAAATGTCTGAAATGTTTTCTGTCTATTTTTTTTCCATCTGGAAGCTTATTTGTTGACTTTACTAACCTTCAGTAGTTACCAAGGGTGCTGCTAATAACTGAGTCTCAAATGTAAGGTTCACCAGTTAAGAGCCTTAAAGGAATAGTACACCCTAAACATAATTAGCCTTCATTTTCTACTCACCCCCAGGCTGAACAACACT
>NW_015151539.1:164575-165439 GCF_000732505.1 Cyprinodon variegatus | reverse complement strand
GGAGGGGAGAAGAAGAATTCACACTGCAGGTTGGACACGCAGGATGTTTCTGCACACAAACAAACTCAGTTAGATCAAGTGTTTGACATGGAGGAAGTCTGTGGTCCTGAGTGCACAGAGAATCCCAGGATGTAGTAAGCATGAGAGCAGGGTGGTGCTGCTGTTGGGGGAGGTGGTATATTTAGGACATGTTGCGGTGGAGGTCAAGGCATGCAATGTTTTTCACTGAGTCGAAGGGATGAGTGACAGAGCTGTGATGTGGGCTGGACGAGTGGAAATGTCCACTCTGAAATTACAGGCTCAGTGAAGGAGAGGAGATGAACTTGTTTGTGTTCTGGCTCATTGCAGCAGCAGAAACGCCAAACTCTGCTCCGAAATAAGAGGCCACAACAACGTGTGTTCAGCTTTAAGAGATTTGCCAAGGAAAACCTCTTCTGTGTCCAATGATCTAATGTCATCTTTCCACCTTTTCCGTGAGAAAAAAAAAAAAAAACTCCACAGACACATATTTTTTTTTTTTTGTTGAGGTTTTTATGGCACTAGTGGCTCATTTTTTGGAGAGTAGGCTGACAGGAAAGGGGGAGAGACATGCGGCAAAGGACCGCAGGTCAGATTCGAACCCGAGTCGGCCGCATTGAGGACTAAGTCCTGCATACATGGGTCATGTGTGCTAACCACTGCACCACCGAAGCACGCTTGTGGTCAAAAATATTTAAGTAAAAACATTTCTAGGACGCAATATTTGGAATGATTTCAATGCAGTGGAATCTGAGATGCAAATGAAAGTTAAATCAGAAAAAAGAAAGTGAGAGAAAATAAGAAAAAGAAGGCAAAAGAAAAAAATATATACACTCACTGGCCACT